>NW_027264744.1:0-6528 GCF_036320965.1 Panulirus ornatus
ATTCTTGGTGTCAATGGGAGGTTTGGACTCAACTCTAGAAAACGATTTCTTTCCTAAATTAAGGATTTATCAATGAAAGATCTAGGGTATTTTAACTTAGATCCAATAGAATATATCTTCTCAAACTCATCATCAATAAACTCTGAACTGCAAATACGTAAGGCCCTAAGGAACATAGATTGAGAAGATAATAATTTAACTCTGTCATGTAGAATGAGTAATAATGGATATATGAACATACATTGGTAGGTTTTCTGTATATGCTAAACGTAAACTTATTTCCTTGCCTATGGATCATGTAATCTAAAAATGGTAACATATTATTTTCATCTACTACAGTAAATTTAAGGGAAGGTACTAAATTGTTAAATAAGGGGAAGAATATTTGAGAATTTTAATTTCTTGGCCAAATAAACGAAACGAAGTTAGCAAAGAAATCATTTTATAGAATTGAGCCCAAACCTCCCTTTGACATCAAGAATCTTTTATTTCTTATTTTGATAATAATCTTACTTTATTTCCAATGATCATTAAAACCTTTAATGTAAATGTTGCCTTCAGCAACAATAATACTGCAAAGAATATCTGAATCAGGAATTCACCAGAAAATTCTCTTGGATGCATCAAAAAAGTGACATGTGGAAATTGAGATAAATTTCACGTTGGGGAGAATTGTAAGGATCTTTCTGTTAGACTTAAGCAACATAAATGTAGAATAATAACGGGACAAGAATCAAATGCCTAGCTTAATGACGTTAAAAACTATGATCATTGTATTGAGTGGAGTAATGCCATCTCAGAAATTAACTCTAACTCTATTACCAGGAGAAATATCATCGAATCTTCTATTATCAAATGAACAAAGAATTATAATCTAAATATTAGTCATGGTCTATACAAATTAGATAAGTTTTTGATGATTAAATTTGTAAAATGGTAAGTTTATGAACACTCGTTGTGAGTCTTCGACAATCGCATTTTTTACCAAATGGCGTCATAGCTTCGTCTCTTTGATGTATATCAACTAAATTATATTTCCCTCTTCCCTGATGATGTGATTATTACACGAAAATGCACTTGGGAACTTATAGTGTTTTATTTTCCCCGTGGACTCATAGGAATATATATATATATATATATAAATATATATATATATATATATATATATATATATATATATATATATATATATATATATATATATATATATATATATATATATATATATATATATATATATATATATATATATATATATATATAACTCCGCGTTGTACAGTCATGTTCGGTAAAACGCTATCAGCTGGCTATGTGTTCTGTTCGGAAACAACCGACAGACCCCGTTGCTCACCATTGTGAGACGAAGGGTATTCGAGTACTTAGTATTTCGAATAGTTGTTTCCTATTATACAGTCCCTTAGCCTAGCGGTTAGCATGCCTGCCTCTTGCACAAGGGGTCCCAGGTTCGATCCTGGATGTTGGAGCTTTGTATATACATATATATATATCATATATATATGTATATATATATATATATATATATATATATATATATATATATATATATATATATATTTTTTTTGGATTTGTCGCTGTCTCCCGCGTTTGTAAGGTAGCGCAAGGAAACAGACGAAAGAAATGGCCCAACCCACCCCCATACACACACGCAAATATACATACCTACACAGCTTTCCATGGTTTACCCCAGACGCTTCACATGCCTTGATTCAATCCACTGACAGCACGTCAACCCCGGTATATGCACATCGCTCCAATTCACTCTATTCCTTGCCCTCCTTTCACCCTCCTGCATGTTCAGGCCCCGATCACACAAAATCTTTTTCACTCCATCTTTCCACCTCCAATTTGGTCTCCCTCTTCTCCTCGTTCCATCCACTTCCGACACATATATCCTCTTGGTCAATCTTTCCTCACTCATTCTCTCCATGTGCCCAAACCATTTCAAAATACCCTCTTCTGCTCTCTCAGCCACGCTCTTTTTATTTCCACACATCTCTCTTACAGTTACGTTACTTACTCGATCAAACCACCTCACACCACACATTGTCCACAAACATCTCATTTCCAGCACATCCATCCTCCTGCGCAAAACTCTATCCATAGCCCACGCCTCGCAACCATAAAACATTGTTGGAACAACTATTCCTTCAAACATACCCATTTTTGCTTTCCGAGAAAATGTTCTCGACTTCCACACATTCTTCAAGGCTCCCAGAATTTTCGCCCCCTCCCCCACCCTATGATCCACTTCCGCTTCCATGGTTCCATCCGCTGCCAGATCCACTTCCATATATCTAAAACACTTCACTTCCTCCAGTTTTTCTCCATTCAAACTCACCTCCCAATTGACTTGACCCTCAACCCTACTGTACCTAATAACCTTGCTCATATTCACATTTACTCTTAACTTTCTTCTTCCACACACTTTACCAAACTCAGTCACCAGCTTCTGCAGTTTCCCACATGAATCAGCCACCAGCGCTGTATCATCAGCGAACAACAACTGACTCACTTCCCAAGCTCTCTCATCCCCAACAGACTTCATACTTACCCCTCTTTCCAAAACTCTTGCATTCACCTCCCTAACAACCCCATCCATAAACAAATTAAACAACCATGGAGACATCACACACCCCTGCCGCAAACCGACATTCACTGAGAACCAATCACTTTCCTCTCTTCCTACACGTACACATGCCTTACATCCTCGATAAAAACTTTTCACTGCTTCTAACAACTTGCCTCCCACACCATATATTCTTAATACCTTCCACAGAGCATCTCTATCACCTCTATCATATGCCTTCTCCAGATCCATAAATGCTACATACAAATCCATTTGCTTTTCTAAGTATTTCTCACATACATTCTTCAAAGGAAACACCTGATCCACACATCCTCTACCACTTCTGAAACCACACTGCTCTTCCCCAATCTGATGCTCTGTACATGCCTTCACCCTCTCAATCAATACCCTCCCATATAATTTACCAGGAATACTCAACAAACCTCGCGTGTCGTAGAAAGCGACTAGAGGGGACGGGAGCGGGGGGCCGGAAATCCTCCCCACCTTGTATTTTTTAACTTTCTAAAAATGGGAAACAGATATATATATATATATATATATATATATATATATATATATATATATATATATATATATATATATATATATATATATATATATATATATATATATATATTCTCCCCTATCCCTGGGGATGGGGGAGAAAGAATACTTCCCACGCATTCCTCACATGTCGTAGAAGGCGACTAGAGGGGACGGGAGCGGGGGGCTAGAAACCCTCCCCTCCTTGTATTTTAACTTTCTAAAAGGGGAAACAGAAGAAGGAGTCACGCGAGGAGTGCTCATCCTCCTCGAAGGCTCAGATTGGGTTGTCTAAATGTGTGTGGATGTAACCAAGATGAGAAAAAAGGAGAGATAGGTAGTATGTTTGAGGAAAGGAACCTGGATGATATGGCTCTGAGTGAAACGAAGCTCAAGGGTAAAGGGGAAGAATGGTTTGTGAATGTCTTGGGAGTAAAGTCAGGGGTTAGTGAGAGGACAAGAGCAAGGGAAGGAGTAGCACTACTCCTGAATCAGGAGTTGTGGGAGTATGTGATAGAGTGTAAGAAAGTAAATTCTAGCTTGATATGGGTAAAACTGAAAGTTGATGGAGAGACATGGGTGATTATTGGTGCATATGCACCTGGGCATGAGAAGAAAGATCATGAGAGGCAAGTGTTTTGGGAGCAGATGAATGAGTGTGTTAGTGGTTTTGATGCACAAGACCAGGTTATAGTGATGGTTGATTTGAATGCAAAGGTGAGTAATGTGGCAGTTGAGGGAATAAATGGTATACATGGAGTGTTCAGTGTTGTAAATGGAAACGGTGAAGAGCTTGTAGATTTACGTGCTGAAAAAGGACTGGTGATTGGGAATACCTGATTTAAAAAGCGAGACATACATAAGGATAAGTATGTAAGTAGGAGAGATGGCCAGAGAGCGTTATTGGATTTCATGTTAATTGATAGACGCACGAAAGAGAGGCTTTTGAATGTTAATGTGCTGAGAGGTGCAACTAGAGGGATGTCTGATCATTATCTCGTGGAGGCGAAGGTGAAGATTTGTGGGGGTATTCAGAAAAGAAGAGAGAATGCTGGTGTGAAGAGAGGGGTGAGCGTAAGTGAGCTTGTTAAGGAAACTTGTGTGATGAAGTACCAGGAGAGACAGAGTAGAGAATGGAAAAAGATGAGAAGAAAGGAGGTAAGGGGAGTGAGAGAGGAATGGGATGTATTTAGGGAAGCAGTGATGGCTTGCGCAAAAGATGCTTGTGGCATAAGAAACGTGGGAGTTGGGTTGATTAGAAAAGGTAGTGAGTGGGGGGATGAAGAGGTAATATTATTAGTGAAAGAGAAGAGAGAGGCATTTGGACGATTTTTGCAGGGAAAAAATGCAAATGAGCGGGAGAGGTATAAAAGAAAGAGGCAGGAGGTGAAGAGGAAGGTGAAAGAGGTGAAAAAGAGGGCAAATGAGAGTTGGGGTGAGAGAGTATCATTAAATTTTCCGGAGAATAAAAAGATGTTTTGGAAGGAGGTAAATAAAGTGCGTAAGACAAGGGAGCAAATGGGAACTTCAGTGAAGGGGGCTAATGGGGAGGTGATAACAAGTAGTGTTGATATGAGAAGGAGATGGAGTGAGTATTTTGAAGGTTTGTTGAATGTGTGTGATGATAGAGTGGCAGATATAGGGTGTTTTGGTCGAGGTGGTGTGCAAAGTGTGAGGGTTAGGGAAAATGATTTGGTAAACAGAGAAGAGGTAGTAAAAGCTTTACGGAAGATGAAAGCCGGCAAGGCAGCAGGTTTGGATGGTATTGCAGTGGAATTTATGAAAAAAGGGGGTGACTGTATTGTTGACTGGTTGGTAAGGGTATTTAATGTATGGATGATTCATGATGAGGTGCCTGAGGATTAGCGGAATGCTTACATAGAGCCATTGTACAAAGGCAAAGGGGATAAGAGTGAGTGCTCAAAATACAGATGTATAAGTTTGTTGAGTATTCCTGGTAAATTATATGGGAGGGTATTGATTGAGAGGGTGAAGGCATGTACAGATCATCAGATTGGGGAAGAGCAGTGTGGTTTCAGTAGTGGTAGAGGATGTATGGATCAGGTGTTTGCTTTGAAGAATGTATGTGAGAAATACTTAGAAAAACAAATGGATTTGCATGTAGCATTTATGGATCTGGAGAAGGCATATGATAGAGTTGACAGAGATGCTTTGTGGAAGGTTTTAAGAATATATGGTGTGGGAGGCAAGTTGTTAGAAGCAGTGAAAAGTTTTTATCGAGAATGTAAGGCATGTGTACGTGTAGTAAGAGATGAAAGTGATTGGTTCTCAGTGAATGTAGGTTTGCGGCAGGTATGTGTGATGTCTCCATGGCTGTTTAATTTGTTTACGGATGGGGTTGTTAGGGAGGTGAATGAAAGAGTTTTGGAAATAGGGGCAAGTATGAAGTCTGTTGTGGATGAGAGAACTTGGGAAGTGAGTCAGTTGTTGTTCGCTGATGATACAGCGCTGGTGGCTGATTCATGTAAGAAACTGCAGAAGCTGGTGACTGAGATCGGTAAAGTGTGTTTAAGAAGAAAGTTAAGAGTAAATGTGAATAAGAGCAAGGTTATTAGGTACAGTAGGTTAGAGGGTTAAGTGAATTGGGAGGTAAGTTTGAATGGAGAAAAACTGGAGGAAGTGAAGTGCTTTAGATATCCTGGAGTGGATCTGGCAGCGGATGGAACCATGGAAGCGGAAGTGAATCATAGGTTGGGGGAGGGGTCGAAAATCCTGGGAGCCTTGAAGTATGTTTGGAAGTCGAGAATATTATCTCGGAAAGCAGAAATGTGTATGTTTGAAGGAATATTCGTTCAAACAATGTTGTATGGTTGCGAGGCGTGGGCTATGGATAGAGTTGTGCGCAGGTGGGTGGATGTGCTGGAAATGAGGTGTTTGAGGGCAATATGTGATGTGAGGTGGTTTGATTGAGTAAGTAATGTAAGGGTACGAGAGATATGTGGAAATAAAAAGAGTGTGGTTGAGAGAGCAGAAGAGTGTGTTTTGAAATGGTTTGGGCACATTGAGAGAATGAGTGAGGAAAGATTGACCAAGACGATATATGTGTCGGAGGTGAAGGGAACGAGGAGAAGTGGGAGACCAAATTGGAGGTGGAAAGATGGGGTGAAAAAGATTTTGAGTGATCGGGGCCTGAACATGCAGGAGGGTGAAAGGAGGGCAAGGAATAGAGTGAATTGGATGGAGGTGGTATACCGGGGTTGACTTGCTGTCAGTGGATTGAATCAGGGCATGTGAAGCGTCTGGGGTAAACCATGGAAAGCTGTGTAGGTATGTATATTTGCGTGTGTGGACATATGTATATACATGTGTATGGGGGTGGGTTGGGCCATTTCTTTCGTCTGTTTCCTTGCGCTACCTCGTAAACCCGGGAGTACACG
>NW_027264745.1:0-6387 GCF_036320965.1 Panulirus ornatus
CGGTGCAAATTATACATGACAGCTAGAGACTGAGTGGAACGAATTTGTGCCATTGTCGACTTTTTTCTAGCACAGCCGCCAACACCTCCAGCAGAGACCACCTCTAATGTAGCCAAATCAAATTGAACCTGAGATAGTAATAACTTCTCAGAAAATCACATCTTTACATTGGATAACATTACTACTTGTTACTAATACAAAGATTATTTAAACCACCTCTTTTGTAAACGTTACTTTGAAAATGAAGAAGTACAGACAAGACAACCAACCACTAGAATATTTCTTATTGACTGATGTTTCTATTGAACATTTTATATGCTGAAAAAGATTCTTGACAACCTTGTTTTGATAAATGTTTTTTCTCATTTTCTTTAGACCATTTATAAATGTTTGCAACACTTTTTTCAGCCATTCCAGTACAGCTAGATTGAAAAAAAGCATTTCTGCTCCCATTTGTTTTCATATTCTCACATTGGTATACCTTCTTCAAAACCTTTTTCTTAGAATCTTCTATATGTAGACAACGTAAGGCCATATTAACTGTTCTGAGGACCAGCAGGCCTCTAAGATAAATATCATCAGGAAGGTACAAAGTTTCTTTTCTCCATTAGCCATTGTTTATTTTTATTCACTACAGTTTTTATGCCATGAGCTCTAAGGACAAAAAAGGGTATGGAAGATGAGAGATTGTTGGAAGGAGTCCTAGCGCTGTTTTGATTGTGTGCATTTGAGGCCTTAAGCTCCTATAACACCTCCATGACAGTAATAAGAATAAATAGGATCGACTTATTATGATGCTATTCTGTGCCATAACTGCTGCCATTTTCTTCCCCTCGCGCCTTTCATCTTATCTTAGCCTACATCCTGTTATAACCTAGGGTAACATATTGACTAAGGCTACTATAAGGTGAAAGTTGTCTTATGTCACTTGGTCCTTTAAAGAAAATGTTCACCATTTCAGTTCAGCTTTCCTCTTGGGTAATTAACAGTTAGTAATATCTACTTCACATGTCTTTAAGAATAATTGAACTACTTTTTGGCACACAAAACATGAATCCTTCTAGTCCTTCAATATATGCAAAAATTTCTGAAATCCAATAAGATCCAATTACCCAAAAGTTCAGGATGACACAACCAGTAAGTTTGTGATGGGCCAACTGTTTGGTTATGGTTATACTAGGTTTTTAGAGACTAATGTACATATTATTCATGTTCCTTGTCCTTTCATATATTTTACGTAAAATGTATACGATTAATTTTGATACCCTTTTTTCAGTAATGAAAATAAATCACTATGTTAATGCGTTTAAATATATTCTGCCCATAGCCCAATTATTTACACCAGAATCTTAGTATATTTCTCTTGACTGACAAGATTTGTATTAGTGTTTGGGTCCAAGATTCACTCTAGTTCTCCATGCTATATTACCTGTGGAAATCGCTCTTTTTCCTGGAAGTATAGGATTATTATAGTAAGACGCTTCTGTGTAGTATAGGAGGAGGGATGATATTTTTACCGACTATATCATGCGATTGTGGCGAAGGCAGTCATAAATGACAGATTTTTAAGAATATAAGGAAAGTAATTTACTGAAACATCTTTTTAGATGTTCAGAAATCAACGATATTTTCAGGACTGCATTGTTTCAAGAGGTAATTGGATTTGAGATGTTTAGCAGTTTTGATCAATTGTAATGTTCCAGTGGGCAGGGATTTTTAAATAGAGGAAAAGTTTGTTAGTAATGAAATAAAAAATGAGTACAAAACAACGTAAGAAATAAACATTGTATTTAAAGGAGCAACAGGAGAGAGTCTTATGATGACATCCTGCAGCTGACCATTTACATGTGGGTTTTATGAAAGCTCATTGGTTGTATGTCATTATACAATGATGGTTAGATCCAGTAGAAAACTTACATGACACTGTGGAAATGATATATTACATTTATTATCCAAGAAAACTGCCATATCAGGTAACATGCCACAATCTGATTTCTCCATACATTTGTTTCAGTTCAGATATAATTATAGATTTAGGGCTCATAAATATATTTTGGAATCTATCCTTCACAGCAAAAGATTCTTATTATCTTTCAAATCATCTAGACCACTGTATCACACTTGTAAAAAAATGAAAAAAAAAAATCATGATAGAAATCTGTGGACTACTGTTCAAGTGTTTTTGTGCTAATATTTAATGAAGAGAGTGGTGAGAGTAAGTGAGCTTGGTAGGAGACTTGTGTGGAGGAAGTACCAGGAGAGACGATGCAGAATGGAAAAAGTTTGAGAGCAAAGGACGAAAGGGGGTTTGGGGGGGAAAAGGAAAGGGTTAAATTTTGGGAAGCAGTTATGGAAATTTCGCAAAAGAAAGGGTTGTGGCCCCTGAGAAGTGTGGGGGGGTTGGGGAGATTTGGAAAAGTAGTGAGTGGTGGGATGAAGAAATAAAAATTTTTTTTTAGTGAAAGAGAAGAGAGTTTGGAAATTTTGGGCGAAATTTTGCAGGGGAAAAAAATGCAAAACTGGGAGATGTATAAAAAAAAAGAGGCAGGAGGGCCAAGAAAAGGTGCAAGAGGTGAAAAAAAGGGCAAATAGAGTTGGGGGGAGAGGGTATCATTAAATTTTGGGAGAATAAAAAAAAAGGTTTTGGGAAGGGAAAGGTTTTATAAAAGCTAAGACAAGGGAAGAAATTGGGGAAAATCAGTGAAGGCGGGTAAAGGGAGGTTTTATAACAAAATAGTGGTGATGTGGAAGGGATGGGGCGAGTATTTTGAAGGTTTTTTTGGGAAAGTGTTTGATGATAAATTTGGGAGAAAGGGGCTTTTTTCAGGTGGGTTCAAAAATGAGAGGGGGAGGGGGAAAAAAATTTTTTGGGAAACAGAGAAAAGGGGAGTAAAAGCTTTGCGGAAAATAAAAGCCTTGCTAGGCAGCGGAAATTTTGGGTGGGATTGCAGTGGAATTTATTAAAAAAAAAAAAGGGGGACTGTATTGTTGACTGGTTTTGGGAAGGTCATTTTTTTATGTAAAGACTCATGGGAGGTGCAAGAGGATTGGCAGAATGCTTGCATTTGCCATTGTATAAGCCCAAAAGGGGGTAAAAATTAGTGCTCAAATTAAAGGGGGTATTTAAGGTTTTTTGAGTATTCCTGGCAAATTACATGGGGGGGTATTGATTGGCGGGTGAAGGCATGTGAAAAGCATCAGATTGGGGGGAAAAACGGCGGTTTTTAAAGTGGTTTAAGGGTGTGTGGAAACAGGTGTTTGCTTTGAAAATGAGTGAGAAAAACTTTTGAAAAACAAATGGATATTGTATGTGGCATTTTTGGATCTGGAGAAGGATATGATAGAGTTGACAGAGATTTTTTTGTGGAAGGTATTAAAAGGGAAATGGTGTGGGGGCAAGTTGTTAGAAGCCGGGAAAGGGTTTTTTTGAGGATGGAAGGCATTGTACAGTAGGAAGAGAGGAAAGTGATTGGTTCTCAGTGAGTGTTGGGTTTTTGCGGCAGGGGTGCGTGATATCTCCTGGTTGTTCAATTTTTTTATATGGGGTTTTTTAAGGGAATTTGAATGCAAGATTTTTGGGAAAAGAGGGGAAAGTAAAAAACTGTCGTGGATAAAGGTGTTTTGGAAATGAGTTAATTTTTGTTCGCTGAGATACAGCGCTGGGGGCTGATTCATATGAAAAAAAAGCAAAAAGCGGGTGACTGATTTGGGAAAAAGGTTGAAAGAAGAAAGCTGGGGTAAATGTGAATAAAGCAAGGTTTTTAAGGCACTTTGGGGTTGAGGGACAATTAAATTTGGGAAGGTAATTTTTAATGGAAAAAACTGTAGGAATTAAAAGGGGTTTTGATATCGGGGATTTGGTTTTGGGCAGCGGATGGAACCAGGAAGGGGAAAAAGTAAACCCTAGGGTGGGGGGGGGGGGCCCAAAGTTTTTGGGGAGCGTTGAAGTTTGTGTGGAATTTGGGGAAAAACTTTATCTCGGAAAAAAAAAAATGGGAAATTTTTTAAAGGGAATAGGGGTTTCCCAAAAAATTTTAATATGGTTGCGGGGCGTGTGTAAGATAGAGTTGTGCGGAGGGGGGTTGAATGTGCTGGAAATAGATGTTTGAGGAAAATTTTGTGGTGTGAGGGGGTTTTTGATGAGAAGTAAGGGAAAGGGAAAGAGAGATTTGGGGGAAATTTAAAAAAGTGTGGTTGAGAGACAAAAAGGGGTTTTTTGAAAAGGGTTTTTTGATCAAAAGGAGGAAATAAGTGAGGAAAGATTGCCCAATGGGGAAATTATGTCACAGGTGGGGGGAAAACCAGGAAAAAGGGGGGAAAGCCCAAAAATTTGGGGGGAAAAAAGGAATTGAAAAAAGATTTTGAGGGGCCCGGGGCCTGGACATGCAGGGGGGTGAAAGGCGTAAAAGGAACAAGTAAATTTGGAAACGATGTTTTTAATACCGGATCGACGTGCTGTCACTGGATTGACCGGGGGCATGTAAAGCGTCGGGGGGGAAAAAACCAGGGGGAAATTTTCTGTAGGGCCTGGTTTTTTTGGAAAAAGGGAGCTGTGGTTTCTTTGCATTATACATAAAAGCTAGGACTGATTTTTTTGTTGAAAAAATTTTGGCCTTGGTTTTTCCTATGCTACCTCCCCGCACATGCGGGGGGGGGGGGTTTTTATTTCTTTGTGTCCCGGGGGGCAAAGGGAAAGGAAATAAGGGCAGACATTTATGAAAAGTAAATGTGAATATATGTATATGCCCGTGTGTGGGGGTTTAATATGAAAATAAATTGAAATGCCCTAGGAAAGTATATTTGCGTGTGTGGAGGGTAAAATGTTTATACATGTTTTTAAAAGGGGGGTTTTGGGCCATTCTTTCGTCTTTTTTCCCTTGCAAATTTTACTCCCAAAACCACTAAAAATGGGAAGAAGATTGAATTAAAAACACTTGATAAAAAAAATAGGGGTGATGTGGGTAGCCCAAATTTGATAATGGGGGGGGCCACATCCGCACACATCCATTTTTTAGCTGCCCGGTATATTGCACCAAAACCACAGCTCCCTATCCACAACCCAAAACCCACCCAAACCCTTGCCTGGATGGGTTTGAAAGCAGCACATCGACCTCAGTATACTGGGATTTTTTCCAATTTTTTCTTCCCTTGGAAAGCCATTCACCCTTTCCCGCATATTCAGGCCTCCCAACACTCGAAAATGTTTTTTAAATCCATCCCCTTTCCCTCTCCAATTTTTGGTCTTCTAGTTCACCAAAATTCCTTCCACTTTGGGCCTTTTTTCCTCATTTTCAACCTTTCCTCATTATTGTTGGCATACTCTACATCACCTCAGTCACCTTTTGCTTTCTCAACCAAACGTTTTTTTAAACCCCAATCTCTCACTTTTTTAACCCTTTCTTGAACAAAACCCCCCTCACACCACATATTGCCTCAACCATCTTTTCCATCACTTTCCAAATCCTCCACACCCGCCTTATCCATAGCCCTTTCCTGATCCCCTTGTTTGGGCTACTATTCTTACAAACATTTTTTCTTTTCAGATTTAAAATTTTCCTTTCCCCACATTCTTTAAAGCTCCTTAACCCTTTTTTTCCCTCCCCAAACCCCATGACTTGCTTTTACTTCCCAAGTTTTCCCTTTAGGCACTGCCTTTGCCCCTCTCACATATGTAAACACTTTCCCATTTTGTTCTGTTCCCCTGACATTCTTAAAAACCTGTCCCCCAAACCCCCCCAAACCTAATAACATTGCTTTTTAAATTTACATTCACTTTAAATTTTTCCTTTTAAAGATTTTTTTTTCACAAACTTTAAAAATATAAACAAAATTTTTTTGATTATTAAAATCACCAGAGCATACCCGCATTAAATTAAAAACCCCACAAAATTTTTGGTAATTGAATCCGCCAAATGATTGGGTTTTTCTTACCCCCTAAAGGGAGCCCGTGGTGAATTGTAATGATAAACTATCAAACCATAAATTTATGACTCCTTGGTTTTTTTACGGCTAAACTTTCCAAAATGGGAAAAGGAAATGCATTTGTTTTATTATATCCAATAATAATTTTCATGAATTTTTTAGAATATTGGGATAAATTGATATAATTTTAGGTACCCGACTTTTTTTATACCATACTGTGCATTGGGAAAAGATTTGATTAATTTTGAATGGGCTCCCCCTTTTTTTCCCGATGTAAATTTTGGCTTTATGCAGACTTTTTTCAGCATTCCTATCAAGTCTGCAGTTTTTAGTGTTGGGTTTAAAAACAAATAACAAAATTTAAGAGCAAAAGAAAAAATTATTTTCTTTATATCTAATTGCCAAAGATATATTAATTACTCTTTTTATCAGGGGTAATTTTGGTGAAATATAAAAAAAGTTTAA
>NW_027264746.1:0-148809 GCF_036320965.1 Panulirus ornatus
CAAGTAGTGGTGATGTAAGAAGGAGATGGAGTGAGTATTTTGAAGGTTTGTTGAATGTGTTTCATAATAGAGTGGCAGATATAGGGTGTTTTGGTCGAGGTGGTGTACAAAGTGAGAGGGTTAGGGAGAATGATTTGATAAACAGAGAAGAGGTAGTAAAAGCTTTACGGAAGATGAAAGCCTGCAAGGCAGCGGTTTTGGATGGTATTGCAGTGGAATTTATTAAAAAAGGGGGTGACTGTATTGTTGACTGATTGGTAAGGTTATTTAATGTATGTATGACTCATGGAGAGTTGGCTGAGGATTGGCGGAATGGTTGCATAGTGCCATTCTACAAAGGCAAAGGGGATAAAAGTGAGTGCTCAAATTACACAGGTATAAGTTTGTTGAGTATTCCTGGGAATTTATATGGAAGGGTACTGATTGAGAGCGTGAAGGCATGCACAGAGCATGAGACTGGGGAAGAGCAGTGTGGTTACAGAAGTGGTAGAGGATGTGTGGATCAGGTGTTTGCTGTGAAGACTATATGTGAGAAATACTTAGAAAAGCAAATGGATTTGTATGTAGCATATATGGATCTGGAGAAGGCTTATGATAAGAGTTCATAGAGATGCTCTTTGGAAGGTATTAAGAATATATGGTGTGGGAGGCAAGTTGTTAGAAGCAGGAAAGGTTTTTATCGAGACGTAAGGCATGTGTACATGTAGGAAGAGAGGAAAGTGATTGGTTCTCAGCGAATGCTGGTTTGTAGCACGGGTGTGTGATATCTCCATGGTTGTTTAATTTGTTTATGGATGGGGTTGTCAGGAAGGTGAATGCAAGAGTTTTGGAGAGGGGCAAGTATGCAGTCTATTGCGGATGAGAGAGCTTGGGAAGCGAGTCAGTTGTTCGTTGATGATACAGCGCTGGTGGCTGATTCGGGTGAGAAACTGGAGAATCTAGTGACTAAGTTTGGTAAAGTGAGTGAAAGAAAAAAGCTGAGAGTAAATGTGAATAAGACCAGGTTATTAGGTACAGTAGGGTTGAGGGACAAGTCAATTGGGAGGTAAGTTTGAATGAAGAAAAACTGGAGGAAGTGAAGTGCTTTAGCTATCTGGGAATGGATTTGGCAGCAGATAGAACCATGGAAGCGGAAGTGAATCATAGAGTGGGGGAGGGGGGGAAAGTTATGGGAGCATTGAAGAATGTGTGGAAGTCGAGAATGTTATCTTGGAAAGCAAAAATGGGTGTGTTTGAAGGAATAGTGGTTCCAACAATGATATATGGTTGCAAGGTGTGGGCTATAGATAGAGTTGTGTGGAGGAGGGTGGATGTACTGGAAATGAGATGTTAGAGGACAACGTGGTGTGAGGTGGTTTGGTCGAGTTAGGAATGAAAGGGTAAGAGAGATGTATGGTAGTAAAAAGAGTGTGGTTGAGAGAGCAGAAGAGGGTCTTTTGAAATGGTTTAGTCACATGGAGAGAATGAGTAAGGAAAGATAGACCAAGAGGATATATGTGTCAGAGATGCAGGGAACGAGAAGTGGGAGACCAAACTGGAGGTCGAAAGATAGAGTGAAAAAGATTTTGAGTGATCGGGCCTGAAGATGCAGGAGGGTGAAAGGTGTGCAAGGAATAGAGTGAATTGGAATGATGTGGTACACTGAGGTTGACGTGCTGTCGATGGATTGAACCAGGGCATGTGAAGTGTCTGGAGTAAACCATGGAATGTATATTTATATTTATAAATATTTATATATCCCTGAAACAGGAGTGGTGGGAGTATGTGATAGAGTGTAAGAAAGTAAATTCTAGATTGATATGGGTAAAACTGAAAGTTGATGGAGAGAGATGGGTGATTAATGGTGCATATGCACCTCGGCATGAGAAGAAAGATCATGAGAGGCAAGTCTTTTGGGAGCAGCTGAATGAGTGTGTTAGTGGTTTTGATGCACGAGACCAGGTTATAGTGATGGGTGATTTGAATGCAAAGGTGAGTAATGTGGCAGTTGAGGGAATAATTGGTATACATGGGGTGTTCAGTGTTGTAAATGGAAATGGTGAAGAGCTTGTAGATTTATGTGCTGAAAAAGGACTGGTGATTGGGAATACTGGTTTAAAAAGCGAGATATACATAAGTATACGTATGTAAGTAGTAGAGATGGCCAGAGAGCATTATTGGATTACGTGTTAATTGATAGGAGCGCGAAAGAGAGACTTTTGGATGTTAATGTGCTGAGAAGTGCAACTGGAGTCATGTCTGATCATTATATTGTGGAGGTGAAGGTGAAGATTTGTAGGGGTTTTAAGAAAAGAGGAAAGAATGTTGGGGTGAAGACAGTGGTGAGAGTTAGTGAGCTTGGGAAGGAGACTTGTGTGAGGAAGTACCAGGAGAGACTGAGTACAGAATGGAAAAAGGTGAGAACAAAGGAGGTAAGGGGAGTGGGGGAGGAATGGGATGTATTTAGGGAAGCAGTGATGGCTTGCGCAAAAGATACTTGTGGCATGAGAAGCGTGGGAGGTGGGTTGATAAGAAAGGGTAGTGAGTGGTGGGATGAAGAAGTAAGATTATTAGTGAAAGAGAAGAGAGAGGCATTTGGACGATTTTTGCAGGGAAAAAATGCAAATGAGTGGGAGATGTATAAAAGAAAGAGGCAGGAGGTCAAGAGAAAGGTGCAAGTGGTGAAAAAGAGTGCAAATGAGAGTTGGGATGAGAGAGTATCATTAAATTTTAGGGAGAATAAAAAGATGTTTTGGAAGGAGGTACATATAGTGTGTAAGACAAGGGAGCAAATGGAAACTTCAGTAAAGGGGGCTAATGGGAAGGTGATAACAAGTAGTGGTGATGTGAGAAGGAGATGGAGTGAGTATTTGAAGGTTTGTTGAATGTGTTTGATGATAGAGTGGCAGATATAGGGCATTTTGGTCGAGGTGGTGTGCAAAAAGAGAGGGTTAGGGAAAAGGATTTGTTAAACAGAGAAGAGGTAGTAAAAGCTTTGCAGAAGATGAAAGGCGGCAAGGCAATGGGTTTGGATGGTATTGCAGTGGAATTTATTAAAAAAGGGGGTGACTGTATTGTTGACTGGTTGATAAGGTTATTTAATGTATGTATGTTATTTAATGTATGCAATTGAGTGGGAGATGTATAAAAGAAAGAGAGAGGAGGTCAAGAGAAAGGTGCAAGAGGTGAAAAAGAGGGCAAATGAGAGTTGGGGTGAGAGAGTATCATTAAATTTTAGGGAGAATAAAAAGATGTTCTGGAAGGAGGTAAATAAAGTGCGTAAGACAAGGAAGCAAATGGGAACTTCAGTGAAGGGCGCAAATGGGGAGGTGATAACAAGTAGTGGTGATGTGAGAAAGAGATGGAGTGAGTATTTTGAAGGTTTGTTGAATGTGTTTGATGATAGACTGGCAGATATAGGGTGTTTTGGTCGAGGTGGTGTGCAAAGTGAGAGGGTTAGGGAAAATGATTTGGTAAACAGAGAAGAGGTAGTAAAAGCTTTGCGGAAGATGAAAGCCGGCAAGGCAGCAGGTTTGGATGGTATTGCCGTGGAATTTATTAAAAAAGGGGGTGACTGTATTATTGACTGGTTGGTAAGGTTATTTAATGTATGTATGACTCATGGTGAGGTGCCTGAGGATTGGCAGAATGCGTGCATAGTGCCACTGTACAAAGACAAAGGGGATAAGAGTGAGTCTCAAATTTCAGAGGTATAAGTTTGTTGAGTATTCCTGGTAAATTATATGGGAGGGTATTGATTGAGAGGGTGAAGGCCTGTACAGAGCATCAGATTGGGGAAGAGCAGTGTGGTTTCAGAATGGTAGAGGATGTGTGGATCAGGTGTTTGCTTTGAAGAATGTATGTGAGAAATACTTAGAAAAGCAAATGGATTTGTATGTAGCATTTATGGATCTGGAGAAGGCATATGATAGAGTTGATAGAGATGCTCCGTGGAAGGTATTAAGAATATATGGTGTGGGAGGCAAGTTGTTAGAAGCAGTGAAAAGTTTTTATCGAGGATGTAAGGCATGTGTACGTGTAGGAAGAGAGGAAAGTGATTGGTTCTCAGTGAATGTAGGTTTGCGGCAGGGGTGTGTGATGTCTCCATGGTTGTTTAATTTGTTTATGGATGGGGTTGTTAGGGAGGTGAATGCAAGAGTTTTGGAAGGGGCAAGTATGAAGTCTGTTGTGGATGAGAGAGCTTGGGAAGTGAGTCAGTTGTTGTTCGCTGATGATACAGCGCTGGTGGTTGATTCATGTGAGAAACTGCAGAAGCTGGTGACTGAGTTTGGTAAAGAGTGTGAAAGAAGAAAGTTAAGAGTAAATGTGAATAGGAGCAAGGTTATTAGGTGCAGTAGGGTTGAGGGTCAAGTCAATTGGGAGGTGAGTTTGAATGGAGAAAAGCTGGAGGAAGTAAAGTGTTTTAGATATCTGGGAGTGGATCTGGCAGCGGATGGATCCATGGAAGCGGAAGTGGATCATAGGGTGGGGGAGGGGGCGAAAATCTTGGGAGCCTTGAAGAATGTGTGGAAGTCGAGAACATTATCTCGGAAAGCAAAAATGGGTATGTTTGAAGGAATAGTGGTTCAAACAATTTTGTATGGTTGCGAGGTGTGGGCTATGGATAGAGTTGTGCGCAGGAGGGTGGATGTGCTGGAAATGAGATGTTTGAGGACAATGTGTGGTGTGAGGTGGTTTGATCAAGTAAGTAACGTAAGGGTAAGAGAGATGTGTGGAAATAAAAAGAGCGTGGTTGAGAGAGCAGAAGAGGGTGTTTTGAAATGGTTTGGGCACATGGAGAGAATGAGTGAGGAGAGATTGACCAAGAGGATATATGTGTCGGGGGTGGAGGGAACGAGGAGAAGAGGGAGACCAAATTGGAGGTGGAAAGATGGAGTGAAAAAGATTTTGTGTGATCGGGGCCTGAACATGCAGGAGGGTGAAAGGAGGGCAAGAAATAGAGTGAATTGGATCGATGTGTTATACCGGGGTTGACATGCTGTCAGTGGATTGAATCAGGGCATGTGAAGCGTCTGGGGTAAACCATGGAAAGCTGTGTAGGTATGTACATTTGCGTGTGTGGACATGTATGTATATACATGTGTATGGGGGTGGGTTGGGCCATTTCTTTCGTCTGTTTCCTTGCGCTACCTCGCAAACGCGGGAGACAGCGACAAAGCAAAAAAAAAAATAAAAAAAAAAATGATTCATACAAATGGATTTCTATGTAGCATTTATGGATCTGGAGAAGGCATATGATAGAGTTGATAGGGATGCTCTGTGGAAGGTATTAAGAATATATGGTGTGGGAGGCAAGTTGTTGGAAGCAGTGATAAGTTTTTATCGAGGATGTAAGGCATGTGTACGTGTAGGAAGAGAGGAAAGTGATTGGTTCTCAGTGAATGTAGGTTTGTGGCAGGGGTGAGTGATGTCTCCATGGTTGTTTAATTTGTTTATGGAGGGGGTTGTTAGGGAGGTGAATGCAAGAGTTTTGGAAAGAGGGGCAAGTATGAAGTCTGTTGTGGATAAGAGAGCTTGGGAAGTGAGTCAGTTGTTGTTTGCTGATGATACAGTGCTAGTTGTTGTTCGCTGATGATACAGCGCTGCTGGCTGATTCATGTGAGAAACTGCAGAAGCTGGTGACTGAGTTTGGTAAAGTGTGTGAAAGAAGAAAGTTGAGAGGAAATGTGAATAAGAGTAAGGTTATTAGGTACAGTAGGGTTGAGGGTCAAGTCAATTGGGAGGTAAGTTTGAATGGAGAAAAACTGGAGGAAGTAAAGTGTTTTAGATATCTGGGAGTGGATCTGGCAGCGGATGGAACCATGGAAGTGGAAGTGAATCATAGGGTGGGGGAGGTGGCGAAAATTCTGGGAGTCTTGAAGAATGTTTGGAAGACGAGAACACTATCTTGGAAAGCAAAAATGGGTATATTTGAAGGAATAGTGGTTCCAACAATGCTGTATGGTTGTGAGGCGTGGGCTATGGATAGAGTTGTGCGCAGGAGGGTGGATGTGCTAGAAATGAGATGGTTGAGGACAATATGTGGTGTGAGGTGGTTTGATCGAGTAAGTAATGTAAGGGTAAAAGAAATGTTTGGAAATAAAAAGAGTGTGGTTGAGAGAGCAGAAGAGGGTGTTTTGAAATGGTTTGGTCACTTGGAGAGAATGAGTGAGGAAAGATTGACCAAGAGGATATATGTGTGAGAGGTGGAGGGAATGAGGAGAAGTGGAAGACCAAATTGGAGGTGGAAAGATGGAGTGAAAAAGATTTTGATTGATCAGGGCCTGAACATGCAGGAGGGTGAAAGTCATGCAAGGAATAGAGTGAATTGAAACGATGTGGTATTCCAGGGTCAACGTGCTGTCAATGGATTGAACCAGGGCATGTGAAGCGTCTGGGGTAAACCATGGAAAGTTCTGTGGGGCCTCGATGTGGAAAGAGAGCTGTGGTTTCGGTGCATTATTACATAACAGCTAGAGACTAAGTGTGAATGAATGTGGCCTTTGTTGTCTTTTCCTAGCACTACCTTGCACACATGAGGGGGGGAGGGGGTTGTTATTCCATGTGTGGCAAGGTGGCAATGGGAATAAATAAAGCAGACAGTATGAATTATGTACATGTGTATATATGTTTATGTCTGTGTGTATATATATGTATACATTGAGATGTATAGGTATGTATATTTGCATGTGTGGACGTGTATGTATATACATGTGTATGTGGGTGGGTTGAGCCATTTCTTTCGTCTGTTTCCTTGCGCTACCTCGCTAACGTGGGAGACAGTGACAAAGCAAAATTAAAAAAATAAAAAACATTATACTTTGTCACTGTTTCCCGCGTTAGCAAGGTAGTGCAAGGAAACAGACAAAAGAATGGCCCAACTCACACACTTACGCATCCACACACGCACATATACATACCTATACATTTCAACGTATACATATATATACACACATAGACATATACATATATACACATGTACATAATTCATATTGTCTGCCCTTATTCATTCCCGCCGCCACCCCGCCACACATGAAATAACAACCCCCTCCCCTGCATGTGCATGAGGTAGCACTAGGAAAAGACAACAAAGGTCACATTCGTTCACACTCAGTCTCTAGCTGTCATGTATAATGCGTGTATAAGGCATTTGGACGATTTTTGAGGGAAATAATGCAAGTGAGTTGGAGATGTATAAAAGAAAGAGGCAGGAGGTCAAGAGAAAGGTGCAAGAGTCGAAAAAGAGGGCAAATGAGAGTTGGGGTGAGAAAGTATCATTAAATTTTAGTGAGAATAGAAAGATGTTTTGGTAGGAGGGAAAGTGCGTAAGACAAGGGAACAAATGGGAACGTAAGTGAAAGGGGCTAATGGGGGTGTGATAACAAGTAGTGGTGATGTAAGAAGGAGATGGAGTGAATCTGCATCGTTCCAACTCACTCAATTCCTTGCACAGCTTTCACCCTCCTGCATGTTCAGGCCCCAATCACTTAAAATCTTTTTCACTCCATCTTTCCACCTCCAATTTGGTCTTCCACTTCTCCTCGTTCCCTCCACCTCTGACACATATATCCTCTTGGTCAATCTTTCCTCACTCATTCTCTCCATGTGACCAAACCATTTTAAAACACCCTTCTTCTACTCTCTCAACCACACTCTTTTTATTACCACACATCTCTCTTACCCTTTCCTTACTTAATCAAACCACCTCACACCACATATTGTCCTCAAACATCTCATTTCCAGCACACCCAACCTAGTCCATGCGACTCTATCTAAAGCCCATGCCTTGCAACCATATAACATTGTCGGAACCACTATTCCTTGAATTCAAACATACCCATTTTTGCTTTATAAGATAACGTTCTCAACTTCCACACATTCTTCAACGCTCCCAGAAATTTTGCCCCCTCCCCCACCCTATGATTCACCTCCACTTCCATGGTTCCATCCGCTGCCAAATCCACTCCCAAATATTTAAAACACTTCACTTCCCAAGTTTTTCTCCATTCAAGCTTACCTCCCATCTGACCTGTCCCTCAACCCTACTGTATCTTATAACCTTGCTCTTATTCACATTTACTCTCAGCTTTCTTCTTTCACACACTTTACCAAACTCAGTCACCAGTTTCTCACCCGAATCAGCCACCAATGCTGTATCATCAGCGAACCATAACTGACTCACTTCCCAAGCTCTCTCATCCACAACAGACTGCATACTTGCCCCTCTTTCCAAAACTCTTCCATTCACCTCCGTAACAACCCCATCCATAAACAAATTAAACAGCCATGGAGACATCATGCACCCCTACCACAAACCCACATTCACTGAGAACCAATCACTTTCTTCTCTTCCTACACATACACATGCCTTACATCCTCAATAAAAACTTTTTACTGCTTCTAACAACTTGCCTTCCACACCATATATTCTTAATAACTTCTACAGAGCATTTCTATCAACTCTATCATATGCCTTCTCCAGATCCATAAATACTACATAAAAAACCATTTGCTTTTCTAAGTATGTCTCACATACATTCTTCAAAGCAAACACCCAATCCACATATCCTCTACCACTTCTGAGACCACTCTGCTCATCAACATACTTATACTTCTGTAATTTGAACACTCACCTTTATCCACTTTGCCTTTGTTCAATGGTATGCATGCATTCTGCCAATCCTCAGGCAGCTAGCCATGAGTCATACACACATCAAATATCCTTACCAACCAGTCAACAACACAGTCACCCCCTTTTTTAATAAATCCCACAGCAATACCATCCAAACCCACTGCCTTGCCAGCTTTCATCTTCTGCAAAGTTTTCACTACCTCTTCTCTGTTTACCAAATCATTCTCCCTAACCCTCTCACTTCACACACCTCCTCGACAAAACACCCTATAGCTGCCACTCTTTTTATCATCTAACACATTCAACAAGCCTTCAAAATACTCGCTCCATCTCCTTCTCACATCACCACTACTTGTTATTACCTACCCATTAGCCCTCTTCACCGATGTTCCCATTTGTTCTCTTCATCTTATGCACTTTATTCACCTCCTTCTAAAACATCTTTTCATTCTCCCTAAAATTTAATGATACCCTCTCACCCCAACTCTCAGTTGCCCTCTTTTTCACCTCTCATTTGCCCTCTTTTTCACATCTTACACCTTTCCCTTGACCTCCTACCTCTTTCTTTTATAAATTCTCAGTCATTTGCTCTATTTCCCAGCAAAACTCATCCAAATGCCTCTCTCTTCTCTTTCACTAATAATCTTACTTCTTCATTCCACCATTCACTACCCTTTCTAATCTGCCAACCTCCCATGCTTCTCATACCACAAGCATCTTTTGCGCCAGCCATCATTGCTTCCCTAAACACATCCCATTCCTTCCCCACTCCCCTTACGTCCTTTGCTCTCACCTTTTTCCATTTGCACTTAGTCTCTCCTGGATAAAACATATATAGTCTTAAAGTTTAAATTAGGCAAATTAATGTTTCACATTACACTACCTTTGCTTCGTTAAAGAAAATAAGTACAGATTAAAGCAAAAAGTTTTAAGGTTTGTGTCCATGGTGTATAAATCAAAGAAAGACTATATGAACAAAAAAATGTGGTATTTATAGGGTCAAATAAGGTAACAGTATATGTATTCATTTTTAAAGGTAATGGATTAAATCAAAAGAGCAAACGACAGTTGAAATACTTTTGTATGAGAGCATAAAAGCAGATTTTTACAAATCAATAATTAAGGCATCTGTCTATACAACGCAAAATACAAGCAACAGCTGGAAAATTACGGTCAGAAACCAACAGCTGTTTTATTCATCAAATTTTTAGGATCATGGAAATATAATAGGAGCGATGAAGAAAGTATGGAATAACAGAACGTTATCTCACATGCCCTGGTTCAGTCCACTGACAGCATGTCTACCTTGGTATACCACATCATTCCAATTCACTCTATTCCTTGCATGCCTTTCATCCTGCGGTAGATTCAGACCCCGATCGCTCAAAAGCTTTTTCACCCCATCCTTCCACCTTCAATTTAGTCTCTTGCTTCTCCTTCTTCCATCCACCTCTGTCACATGTATCCTCTATCTCAATCTTTCCTTACACATTCTTTCCATGTGTACAAGCCATTTGAAACGACTCTCTTCTGCTCTCTCAACCACATTCTTTTTATTACCACACACCCCTCTTACCCATTCATCACTTACCCCATCAAACCACCTCACACCACATATTGCCCTCAAACACCTCATTTCCAACACATCCATCTTCCTCCGCATAACCTTATCTATAGCCCATGCCTCGCAGCCAAATAAACTTTGTTGGAACCATTATTCCTTCAAACATACCCATTTTTGCTTTCCAAGATAATGTTCTCCTATTCCACACATTCTTCAACGCTCCCAAAACCTTTGCCCTCTCCCCCACCCTGTGACTCACTTCAGCATCAATCCAATGCTAAATCCACTCATCCACTCCCAGATATCTAAAAACTTCACTATCTCCAGTTTTTCTCCATTCAAACTTACCTCACAGTTGACTTGTCCCTCAACCCTACTGAACCTAAGAACATTGCTTTTATTCATATTTACCCTCAGCTTTTTTCATTCACACACTTTACCAAACTCAGTCACCAGCTTCTGCAGTTTCTCACCCGAATCAGCCACAATTCATTGTCTATTTCCTTGCCCTACCTTGAAGATGCGGGATACGGCGGTTAAGTACATTAAATATAATACTTCCATGAAAATACGTCAGACTTTATCCCAATACCATATCTTCTCAAGTTGTTGTGAAAAGAAGGTCCTGCTCATTGTTACCAAAGATAAAAGGATTGTTCTTTGCCCATGCCATTTACTGAAAACTGATCTATGAACTGAATCCTGACTGCATACTGTAAATTTGACACAAAATCCAGTTTCGTGTACTGTACGTTATTACAGTTTCAAGCTTTGTCTTCAAAATATCACTATTCATAGTTCCACCATAAAAAATAAATTAACAAAATGTTTCCATTTTTTAATTAGTTACTTGACTATGAATGCTAATGCATTATTTGCCAAATTGTCTGACCTTCCAAGTTCTCCAAAATATTCCCTCCCAATGATAGAATCTGTTCTCTCATTATCAAATTCATATTGCATAACACTCATGCCATTAAAAATAATGCCACAAAATTTTTCCTGTGTTGATCCTCCCAGCTTTATCTTTCAACATACTTAGTGTATGGGCAATATAACCTACATTCATATCAATTCGACATAACTATCTTTCCAATATACCTACAAAAGTCAAAGCAAAAATATTGCAAAGATGTCTGTGGGCTTTAGGACTCTGGTAGTGGGTATCTAAAACAAAACTTTTTGTTGTCATAACTTTTTTTTGTACTTTGAACACTTTACCATAACCCTAGAAAAAGTCTAAAACATTATGGATAAGGTACATACCTTGAAGCATTTCCTATCCAATTTTCAGAAGTGCATATTCTAAATGAAATAATCTGCTGAAGCTCTTTTTTAATCCCCTTATCATTGTTCTGCATTTCTTTACTACTTTTGTTGTTGGTGACATCTTTTTATTGCTCCTGAAATAATTGTAATAGATAATTTGGATTATATTTATTTTCCAACATTTAGTCAGTCTCCCGCATTAGTGAGGTAGCGCAGAGGAACAGACGAATGAATGGCCCAACCCACCCACATACACATGTATATACATAAATGCCTACAAATGCACATATATATACATATACATTTTAACATATACATAGATATAAATACATAATTTGGAAACACCACTAAAACTACGAGAGACTCTAGATAAAAAATATAGTCAAGTTTAGATTAAGCAAATTAATGTAAGTCATAATAAACTACCCTTGCTTTCATAAAGAAAAAGGAACAGATAAAAGCATCAGATTGGGGAAGAGCAGAGTGGTTTCAGAAGTGGTAGAGGATGTGTGAATCAGGTGTTTGCTTTGAAGAATGGATGTGAGAAATACCTTGGATTTGTATGTAGCATTTATGGACCTGGAGAAGGCATATGATAGAGCTGATAGAGATGCTCTGTGGAAGGTATTAAGAATATATGGTGTGGGAGGCAAGTTGTTAGAAGCAGTGAAAAGTTTTTATCGAGGATGTAAGGCATGTGTACATGTAGGAAGAGAGGAAAGTGATTGGTTCTCAGTGAATGTAGGTTTGCGGCAGGGGTGTGTGATGTCTCCATGATTCTTTAATTTGTTTATGGATGGGGTTGTTAGGGAGGTGAATGCAAGAGTTTTGGAAAGAGAGGCAAGTATGCAGTCTGTTGTGGACGAGAGAGCTTGAGAAGTGAGTCAGTTGCTGTTCGCTGATGATACAGCGCTGGTGGCTGATTCATGTGAGAAAGTGCAGAAGCTGGTGACTGAGTTTGGTAAAGTGTGTGAAAGAAGAAAGTTGAGAGTAAATGTGAATAAGAGCAAGGATATTAGGTACAGTAGGGTTGAGGGACAAGTCAATTGGGAGGTAAGTTTGAATGGAGAAAAACTGGAGGAAGTGAAGTGTTTTAGAGATCTGGGAGTGGATTTGGCAGCGGATGGAACCATGGAAGCGGAAGTGAATCATAGGGTGGGGGAGGGGGCAAAAATCCTGGGAGCCTTGGAGAATGTGTGGAAGTCGAGAACATTATCTCGGAAAGCAAAAATGGGTATGTTTGAAGGAATAGGGGTTCCAACAATGTTGTATGGTTGAAAGGCATGGGCTATGGGTAGAGATGTGTGCAGGAGGGTGGATGTGCTGGAAATGAGATGTCTGAGGACAATAAGTGGTGTGAGGTGGTTTGATCGAGTAAGTAATAATAGGGTAAGAGAGATGTGTGGTAATAAAAAGAGTGTGGTTGAAAGAGCAGAAAAGGGTGTTTTGAAATGGTTTGGTCACATGGAGAGAATGAGTGAGGAAAGATTGACCAAGAGGATATATGTGTTGGAGGTGGAGGGAACGAGGAGAAGTGGAAGACCAAATTGGAGGTGGAAAGATGGAGTGAAAAAGATTTTGAGTGATCAGGGGCTGAACATGCAGGAGGGTGAAAGGCGTGCAAGGAATAGAGTGAATTGGAATGATGTGGTATACCGGGGTCGACGTGCTGTCAATGGATTGAACCAGGGCATGTGAAGCATCTGGGGTAAACCATGGAAAGTTCTGTGGGGCCTGGATGTGGAAAGGGAGCTGTGGTTTCAGTGCATTATTACATGACAGCTAGAGACTGAGTGTAAACGAATGGGGCCTTTGTTGTCTTTTCCTAGCGCTACCTCACACACATGAGAGGGAGGGGATGTTATTCCATGTGTGGCGAGGTGGCGATGGGAATGAATAAAGGCAGACAGTATGAATTATGTACATGTGTATATATGTACATGTCTGTGTGTGTGTATATATATGTATACATTGAGATGTATAGGTATGTATATTTGTGTGTGGACGTGCATGTATATACATGTGTATGTGGGTGGGTTGGGCCATTCTTTTGTCTGTTTCCTTGTGCTACCTCGCTAACACAGGAGACAGCGACAAAGCAAAACGAATAAATAAATGAAAAAGCAAAAAATTTGAAGGATTGTATCCATGGTGTGTAAATCATGGAAAGACTATATGAACAAAGACTGTGATATTTCTAAGGGTCAAATAAGGTAACAATATATGTAATCATATTTAAATGTAACGGATTCATTTAAAAGAGCAAATGACAGTTTGTAGGACAGATATAAATACAGATTTTTACAGGTCAGTGATTGAGGTATAAGTCTATAAAG
Source organism: Panulirus ornatus (assembly GCF_036320965.1). NCBI lineage: Eukaryota > Metazoa > Arthropoda > Malacostraca > Decapoda > Palinuridae > Panulirus > Panulirus ornatus. Next base: position 13,781 of record NW_027264746.1, read on the forward strand.
TGCAGAATACAAGCAATAGTTGGAAAATTACTGTCAGAAACAAACATCCATTTTATCTATCAAATTTCCATGATCATGGAAATATATTAGCACAAAAATACATTACGTTTCCTCATGTAGACATGATAAACATAATATTTAAGACTACAGTTTGTATAATTTATAAATGCACAAATTACGAGGACAGTTTTCTCTAGGGGAACTATGATTTGGAGCTCAAGTGGAAGAGCTGTTATTTCTGAAAGCATATCATTATATGTTGATAAACATTGCATAAGCTGCCTTCACCTTTAGTCGCTTTCTACGACACGTGAGGAATGCGTGGGAAGTATTCTTTCTCCCCTACCCCCAGGGATATGCAAGCATTCTGCCAATCCTCAGGCACCTCACCATGAATCATACATACATTAAATAACCTTACCAACCAGTCAACAATACATTCACCCCCTTTTTTAAGAAATTCCACTGCAATACCATCCAAACCCGCTGCCTTGCCCGCTGTCATCTTCCGCAAAGCTTTTACTGCCTCTTCTCTGTTTACCAAATCATTTTCCCTAACCCTCTCACTTTGCACACCACCTCGACCAAATCACTCTATATCTGCTACTCTATCATCAAACACATTCAACAAACCTTTAAAATACTCACTCCATCTCCTTCTCACATCACCACTACTTGTTATCACCTCCCCATTAGCCCCCTTCACTGAAGCTCCCATTTGTCCCATTTGTTCCCTTGTCTTACGCACTTTTTATGCAAATGAGAGTGAGATGTATAAAAGAAAGAGGCAGGAGGTCAAGAGAAAGGTGCAAGAGGAGAAAAAGAGGGCAAATGAGAGTTGCGGTGAGAGAGTATCAATAAATTTTAGGGAGAATGAAAAGATGTTTTGGAAGGAGGTAAATAAAGAACAATAATAAGGATATTAAAAAACAGCTTCAGATTATTTCATTTAGAATATGCACTTCTGAAAATTGGATAGGAAATGCTTCAAGGTATGTACCTTATCCATAATGTTTTAGACTTTTTCTAGGGTTATGGTAAAGTGTTCAAAGTACAAAAAAAAGTTATGACAAAAAGTTTTGTCTTAGATACCCACTACCAGAGTCCTAAAGCTAACAGATATCTTTGCAATATTTTTGCTTTGATGTTTGTAGGTATATTGGAAAGATGGTTATGCAGAATTGATATGAATGTAGGTTATTTTACCCATACACTAAGTATGTTGAAAGATAAAGCTGGGAGGATCAACACAGGAAAAATTTTTGTGGCATTATTTTTAATGGCATGAGTGTTATGCAATATGAATTTGATAATGAAAGAACAGATTCTATCATTGGGAGGGAATATTTTGGAGAACTTGGAAGGTCAGACAATTTGGCAAATAATGCATTAGCATTCATAATCAAGGAACTAATTAAAAAGTGGAAACAAATTTTGTTAATTTTCTTTTATGGTGGAGCTATGAATAGTGATATTTTGAAGACAAAGCTTGAAACTGTAATAACGTAAAGTACACGAAACTGGATTTTGTGTCAAATTTACAGTATGTAGTCAGGATTCAGTTCATAGATCAGTTTTCAGTAAATGGCATGGGCAAAGAACAATCCTCTTATCTTTGGTAACAACGAGCAGGATCTTCTTTTCACAACAACTTGAGAAGATATGATATTGGGATAAAGTCTGACGTATTTTCATGGAAGTATTATATTTAATGTACTTAACCGCCGTTTCTCGCATCTGCAAGGTAGGGCAAGGAAATAGACAATGAATTGTGGCTGATTCGGGTGAGAAACTGCAGAAGCTGGTGACTGAGTTTGGTAAAGTGTGTGAATGACGAAAGTTGAAGGTAAATATGAATAAAAGCAATGTTATTAGGTTCAGTAGGGTTGAGGGACAAGTCAACTGGGAGGTAAGTTTGAAAGGAGAAAAACTGGAGATAGTGAAGTTTTTAGATATCTGGGAGTGGATGAGTGGATTTAGCATTGGATTGATGTGGAAGTGAGTTACAGGGTAGGGTAGAGGGCAAAGGTTTTGGGAGCGTTGAAGAATGTGTGGAATACGAGAACATTATCTTGGAAAGCAAAAATGGGTATGTTTGAAAGAATAATGGTTCCAACAAAGTTTATTTGGCTGCGAGGCGTGGGCTATAGATAGGGTTATGTGGAGGAAGATGAATGTGTTGGAAATGAGGTGTTTGAGGGCAATATGTAGTGTGAGGTGGTTTGATGGCATAAGTGATGAATGGGTAAGAGGGATGTGTGGTGATAAAAAGAATGTGGCTGAGAGAGCAGAAGAGAGTTGTTTGAAATGGTTTGTACACATGGAAAGAATGAGTAAGGATAGATTGAGATAGAGGATACATGTGTCAGAGGTGGATGGAAGAAGGAGAAGTAGGAGACCAAATTGGAGGTGGAAGGATGGGGTGAAAAAGCTTTTGAGCGATCGGGGTCTGAATCTACCGCAGGATGAAAGGCATGCAAGGAATAGAGTGAATTGGAATGATGTGGTATACTGAGGCAGAAGTGCTGTCAGTGGACTGAACCAGGGCATGTGAGATAATGTTCTGTGAATTATTCCATACTTTCTTCAATGCTCCTACTATATTTCCATGATCCTAAAAATTTGATGAATTAAACGGATGTTGGTTTCTGACAGTAGTTTTCCAGCTGTTGCTTGTATTTTGCACTGTATAGACGGATGCCTTAATTATTGATTGTAAAAATCTGCTTTTATGCTGTCATACAAAAGTATTTCAACTGCCATTTGCTCTTTTGATTTAATACATTACCTTTAAAAGTGAATACATATATTGTTACCTTATTTGACCCTTTGAAATATCACATTTTTTGTTCATATAGTCTTTCCTTGGTTTATACAACATGGATACAAACCTTAAAACTTTTTTACTTTTATCTGTACTTATTTTCTTTACAAAGCAAAGGTAGTGTAATATGACACATTAATTTGCCTAATTTAAACTTTAAGACTATATATGTTTTATCCAGGATAGACTCAGTGCAAATGGAAAAAGGTGAGAGCAAAGGACGTAAGAGGAGTGGGGGAGGAATGGGATGTATTTAGGTAAGCAACGATGGCTTGCGCAAAAGATGCTTGTGGTATGAGAAGCATGGGAGGTGGGCAGATTAGAAAGGGTAGTGAGTGGTGGGATGAAGAAGTAAGATTATTATTGAAAGAGAAGAGAGAGGCATTTGGACGAGTTTTGCTGGGAAATAGTGCAAATGACTGAGAATGTATAAAAGAAAGAGGTAGGAGGTCAAGAGAAAGGTGTAAGATGTAAAAAAGAGGGCAAATGAGAGTTGGGGTGAGAGAGTATCATCAAATTTTAGGGAGAATGAAAAGATGTGTATGTTTGAAGGAATAGTGGTTCCAACAATGTTATATGGTAGCAAGGTGTGGGCTATAGATAGAGTTGTGCGCAGGAGGGTGGATGTGTTTGAGGACAATATGTGGTGTAAGTTGGTTTGATCGAGTAAGTACTGAAAGGGTAAGATGTGTGGTAATAAAAAGAGTGTGGTTGAGAGAGCAGAAGAGGGTGTTTTGAAATGGTGTGGTCACATGCAGAGAATGAGTGAGGAAAGATTGACCAAGAGGATATATATGTCAGAGGTGGAGGGAACGAGGAGAAGTGGGAGACCAAATTGGAGGTGAAAAGATGGAGTGAAAAAGATTTTGAGTGATCGGGGCTTGAACATGCAGGAGGGTGAAAGGCATGCAAGGAATAGAGTGAATTGGAACAATGTGGTATACGGAGGTCGACGTGTTGTCAATGGATTGAACCAGGGCATGTGAAGCATCTGGGGTAAACCATGGAAAGTTCTGTGGGGCCTGGATGTGGAAAGGGAGCTGTGGTTTCGGGCATTATTGCATGACAGCTAGAGACTGAGTGTGAACAAATGGGGCCTTTGTTGTCTTTTCCTAGCGCTACCTTGCACACATGAGGGGGGAGGGGGATGGTATTCCATGTGTGGCGAGGTGGCGATGGGAATGAATAAAGGCAGACAGTGTGAATTGTGTGCATGGGTATATATGTATGTGTCTGTGTGTGTATATATATGTGTACATTGAGATGTATAAGTATGTATATTTGCGTGTGTGGACGTGTATGTATATACATGTGTATGGGGGTGGGTTGGGCCATTTCTTTCGTCTGTTTCCTTGCGCTACCTCGCAAACGTGGGAGACAGCGACAAAGCAAAATAATAAATATAAATAACATATTCATACTTTCTGCCTTCATCCATTCCTGTAACCACCCTGCCACACATGAAATTAGCTTCCCCCCCTCTCCCCATCCTCCGAGGAAGAGCTAGGAAAAGACAAAAAATGCCAAAGTTCGTTCACACTCCATCTCTAGCTGTCCTGTGCAATGCACGAAAACCACAGCTACCTTTCCTCATCCAGGCCCCACAGACCTTTTCATGGTTTACCCCAGATGCTTCACATGCCTTGGTTCAATCCATTGACAGCATGTACACTCCATTATACCACATCGTTCCAATTCACTCTATTCCTTGCACGCCTTTCACCCTCCTGCATGTTCAGATCCTGATTGCTCAAAATCTTTTTTCACTCCATCCTTCCTTTTCTAATGTGGTCTCCCTCCTCTCCTTCTTCCCTCCATCTCTGAAACATATATCCTCTTTGTCAATCTTTCTTCACTCATTCTCTTTATGTGTCCAAACCATTTCAACACAGCATCTTCTGTTCTCTCAACCATTCACTTTTTATTAACACACATCTCTCTTACCCTTTCATTGCTTACTCAATCAAACCACCTCACACCACATATTGTCCTAAAACATTTCATTTCCAACACATCCACCCTCCTTCGCAAAACCCTATCTATAGCCCATGGCTCGTAACCATATAATATTGTTGGAACCACTATTCCTTCAAACATACCCATTTTTGCTCTCCAAGGTAATGTTCTTGCCTTCCACACATTCTTGAATGCTTACAGAGCCTTTGCTCCCTCCCCCACCTTGTGACACTTCCGCTTCCATGGTTCCATCTGCTGCTAAGTCCACTCCCAGATATCAAAAACACTTCACTTTCTCCAGTTTTTCTCCATTTAAACTTACCTCCCGAGTAGCTTGTCCCTCCACCCTACTGAATCTAATAACTTGCTCTTATTCACATTTACTCTCAACTTTCTTCTCTCACACACTTTACCAAACTTAGTCACAAACTTCTGCAGTTTCCCACCTGAATCAGCCACCAGCACTGTATCATCAGTGAACAACAACTGACCCAATTTTCAGGCCCTCTCATCCCAAACAGACTGTATACTTGCCCCTCTCTCCAAAACTCTTGCATTCACCACCCTAATCACCCCATCCTTAAACAAATTAAACAACCAGGGAGACATCACATACCCCTGCCGCAAACTGACAATCACTGGGAACCAATCACTTTCCTCTCTTCCTACACATACACATGCCTTATATCCTTGGTAAAAACATTTCACTGCTTCTCACAACTTATCTTCCACACCATATACTCTTAAAACTTTCCACAAAGCATCTCTATCCACCCTATCATATGCCTTCTACAGGTCCATAAATGCTACACACAATTCCATCTGTTTTTATAAGTATTTTACACATGCATTCTTTAAAGTGTTATTGGATTACGTGTTAATTGATAGGTGCGTGAAAGAGAGACTTTTGGATGTTAATGTGCTGAGAGGTGCATCTGGAGGGATGTCTGATCATTATCTTGTGGAGGCAAAGGTGAAGATTTGTAGGGGTTTTCAGAAAAAAAGAGAGAATGTTGGGGTGAAGAAAGTGGTGAGAGTAAGTGAGCTTGGGAAGGAGACTTGTGTGAGGAAGTACCAGGAGAGACTGAGTACAAAATGGATAAAGGTGAGAACAAAGGAGGTAAGGGGAGTGGGGGAGGAATGGGATGTATTTAGGGAGGCAGTGATGGCTTGCGCAAAACATGTTTGTGGCATGAGAAGGGTGGGAGGTGGGCAGATCAGAAAGGGTAGTGAGTGGTGGGATGAAGAAGTAAGATTATTAGTGAAAGAGAAGAGAGAGGCATTTGGACAATTTTTGCAGGGAAAAAATGCAAATGAGTGGGAGATGTATAAAAGAAAGAGGCAGGAGGTCAAGAGAAAGGTGCAAGAGGTGAAAAAGAGGGTGTACATGGGTGGGTTGGGCCATTCTTTCGTCTGTTTCCTTGTGCTACCTCGCTAACACGGGAAACAGCGACAAAGCAAAATATAATAATAAAAATAATATTCTTTAAAGCAAACACCTGCTCCTCACATCCTCAACCACATCTGGAACCACATTGCTCTTCCCCAATCTGATGCTCGGTACATGCCTTTACCCTTTCAATCAATACCCTCTCATATAATTTCCCAGGGATACTCAACAAACTTTTTTTTTTTTTTTTTTTTTATACCTCGTCGCTGTCTCCCGCGTTTGCGAGGTAGCGCAAGGAAACAGACGAAAGAAATGGCCCAACCCCCCCCATACACATGTACATACACACGTCCACACACGCAAATATACATACCTACACAGCTTTCCATGGTTTACCCCGGACGCTTCACATGCCTTGATTCAATCCACTGACAGCACGTCAACCCCTGTATACCACATCGCTCCAATTCACTCTATTCCTTGCCCTCCTTTCACCCTCCTGCATGTTCAGGCCCCGATCACACAAAATCCTTTTCACTCCATCTTTCCACCTCCAATTTGGTCTCCCTCTTCTCCTCGTTCCCTCCACCTCCGACACATATATCCTCTTGGTCAATCTTTCCTCACTCATTCTCTCCATGTGCCCAAACCACTTCAAAACACCCTCTTCTGCTCTCTCAACCACGCTCTTTTTATTTCCACACATCTCTCTTACCCTTACGTTACTTACTCGATCAAACCACCTCACACCACACATTGTCCTCAAACATCTCATTTCCAGCACATCCATCCTCCTGCGCACAACTCTATCCATAGCCCACGCCTCGCAACCATACAACATTGTTGGAACCACTATTCCTTCAAACATACCCATTTTTGCTTTCCGGGATAATGTTCTCGACTTCCACACATTTTTCAAGGCTCCCAAAATTTTCGCCCCCTCCCCCACCCTATGATCCACTTCCGCTTCCATGGTTCCATCCGCTGACAGATCCACTCCCAGATATCTAAAACACTTCACTTCCTCCAGTTTTTCTCCATTCAAACTCACCTCCCAATTGACTTGACCCTCAACCCTACTGTACCTAATAACCTTGCTCTTATTCACATTTACTCTTAACTTTCTTCTTCCACACACTTTACCAAACTCCGTCACCAGCTTCTGCAGTTTCTCACATGAATCCGCCACCAGCGCTGTATCATCAGCGAACAACAACTGACTCACTTCCCAAGCTCTCTCATCCCCAACAGACTTCATACTTGCCCCTCTTTCCAAGACTCTTGCATTTACCTCCCTAACAACCCCATCCATAAACAAATTAAACAACCATGGAGACATCACACACCCCTGCCGCAAACCTACATTCACTGAGAACCAATCACTTTCCTCTCTTCCTACACGTACACATGCCTTACATCCTCGATAAAAACTTTTCACTGCTTCTAACAACTTGCCTCCCACACCATATATTCTTAATACCTTCCACAGAGCATCTCTATCAACTCTATCATATGCCTTCTCCAGATCCATAAATGCTACATACAAATCCATTTGCTTTTCTAAGTATTTCTCACATACATTCTTCAAAGCAAACACCTGATCCACACATCCTCTACCACTTCTGAAACCACACTGCTCTTCCCCAATCTGATGCTCTGTACATGCCTTCACCCTCTCAATCAATACCCTCCCATATAATTTACCAGGAATACTCAACAAACTTATACCTCTGTAATTTGAGCACTCACTCTTATCCCCTTTGCCTTTGTACAATGGCACTATGCACGCATTCCGCCAATCCTCAGGCACCTCACCATGAGTCATACATACATTAAATAACCTTACCAACCAGTCAACAATACAGTCACCCCCTTTTTTTATAAATTCCACTGCAATACCATCCAAACCTGCTGCCTTGCCGGCTTTCATCTTCCGCAAAGCTTTTACTACCTCTGTAATTTGAACACTCATTTTTCCCTTTGCCTTTGTACAGTGGCACTATGCATGAATTCAGCTAAAACTCATGCATTTCACCATGATCCATATTATCTATTTATTATTTTATTTTGCTTTGTCGCTGTCTCCCGCGTTAGCGAGGTAGCACAAGGAAACAGACGAAAGAGTAGCCCAACCCACCCATATACACATGTATATACATACACGTCCACACTCACAAATATACGTACCTATACATCTCAATGTAAACATATATATACACACACAGACATATACATGTACATAATTCATACTGTCTGCCTTTACTCATTCCCATCGCCACCCCGCCACACATGAATTAACAACCCCCTCCCCCCTCATGTGTGCAGGGTAGCGCTAGGAAAAGACAACAAGGGCCCCATTCGTTCACACTCAGTCTCTAGCTGTCATGTAATAATGCACCGAAACCACAGCTCCCTTGCCACATCCAGGCCGCACAGAACTTTCCATAGTTTACGCCAGATGCTTCACATGCCCTGGTTCAATCCATTGACAGCACGTCAACCCCGGTATTCCACATCGTTCCAATTCACTCTATTCCTTGCCCGCCTTTCACCCTCCTGCATGTTCAGGCCCCGATCACTCAAAATCTTTTTCACTCCATTTTTCCACCTCCAGTTTGATCTCCCACTTCTCCTCGTTCCCTCTACCTCTGACACATTTATCCTCTTGGTCAATCTTTCCTCACTCATTCTCTCCATGTGACCAAATCATTTCAAAACACCCTCTTCTGCTCTCTCAACCACACTCTTTTTATTACCACACATCTCTCTTACACTATTATTACTTACTCGATCAAACCACCTCACACCACATAATGTCCTCAAACATCTCATTTCCAGCACATCCACCCTCCTGCACACAACTCTATCCATAGCCCACGCCTCGCAACCATACAACATTGTTGGAACCACTATTCCTTCAAACATACCCATTTTTGCTTTCCGAGATAATGTTCTCGACTTCCACACATTCTTCAAGGCTCCACTTCCATGGTTCCATCCGCTGCCAAATCCACTCCCAGATATCTAAAACACTTCAATTCCTCCAGTTTTTCTCCATTCAAACTTACCTCCCAGTTGACTTGACCCTCAACCCTACTGTATCTAATAACCTTGCTCTTATTCACATGTACTCTCAACTTTCTTCTTTCACATACTTTACCAAACTCAGTCACCAGCTTCTGCAGTTTCTTACATGAATCAGCCACCAGCACTGTATCATCAGTGAACAACAACTGACTCACTTCCTAAGCTATCTCATCCACAACAGACTGCATACTTGCCCCTCTTTCCAAAACCCTTGCATTCACCTCCCTAACAACCCCATCCATAAACAAATTAAACAACCATAGAGACATCACACACCCCTGCCGCAAACCTACATTCACTGAGAACCAATCACTTTCCTCTCTTCCTACACGTACACATGCCTTACATCCTCGATAAAAACTTTTCACTGCTTCTAACAACTTGCCTCCCACACTATATATTCTTAATAATTTCCACAGAGAATCTCTATCAACTCTATCATATGCCTTCTCCAGATCCATAAATGCTACATACAAATCCATTTGCTTTTCTAAGTATTTCTCATACATTCTTCAAAGCAAACACCTCATCCACACATCCTCTACCACTTCTGAAACCACACTGCTCTTCCCCAATCTTATGCTCTGTACATGACAATCACTGGGAACCAATCACTTTCCTCTCTTCCTACACATACACATGCCTTATATCCTTGGTAAAAACATTTCACTGCTTCTCGCAACTTATCTTCCACACCATATACTCTTAAAACCTTCCACAAAGCATCTCTATCCACCCTATCATATGCCTTCTACAGGTCCATAAATGCTACACACAATTCCATCTGTTTTTATAAGTATTTTACACATGCATTCTTTAAAGCGTTATTGGATTACGTGTTAATTGATAGGCGTGCGAAAGAGAGGCTTTTGGATGTTAATGTGCTGAGAGGTGCATCTGGAGGGATGTCTGATCATTATCTTGTGGAGGCAAAGGTGAAGATTTGTAGGGGTTTTCAGAAAAGAAGAGAGAATGTTGGGGTGAAGAGAGTGGTGAGAGTAAGTGAGCTTGGGAAGGAGACTTGTGTGAGGAAGTACCAAGAGAGACTGAGTACAAAATGGATAAAGGTGAGAACAAAGGAGGTAAGGGGAGTGGGGGAGGAATGGGATGTATTTACGGAGGCAGTGATGGCTTGCGCAAAACATGCTTGTGGCATGAGAAGGGTGGGAGGTGGGCAGATCAGAAAGGGTAGTGAGTGGTGGGATGAAGAAGTAAGATTATTAGTGAAAGAGAAGAGAGAGGCATTTGGACAATTTTTGCAGGGAAAAAATGCAAATGAGTGGGAGATGTATAAAAGAAAGAGGCAGGAGGTCAAGAGAAAGGTGCAAGAGGTGAAAAAGAGGGTGTACATGGGTGGGTTGGGCCATTCTTTCGTCTGTTTCCTTGTGCTACCTTGCTAACGCGGGAAACAGCGACAAAGCAAAATATAATAATAAAAATAATATTCTTTAAAGCAAACACCTGCTCCCCACATCCTCAACCACTTCTGGAACCACATTGCTCTTCCCCAATCTGATGCTCGGTACATGCCTTTACCCTTTCAATGAATACCCTCTCATATAATTTCCCAGGGATACTCAACAAACTTATTCCTCTGTAATTTGAACACTCCTTTTTCCCTTTGCCTTTCTACATTGGCACTATGCATGAATTCAGCTAAAACTCATGCATTTCACCATGATCCATATTATCTATTTATTATTTTATTTTGCTTTGTCGCTGTCTCCCGCGTTAGCAAGGTAGCGCAAGGAAACAGACGAAAGAGTGGCCCAACCCACCCATATACACATGTATATACATACAGGTCCACACTCACAAATATACGTACCTATACATCTCAACGTAAACATATATATACACACACAGACATATACATGTACATAATTCATACTGTCTGCCTTTACTCATTCCCATCGCCACCCCGCCACACATGAATTAACAACTCCCTCCCCCCCTCATGTGTGCAGGGTAGCACTAGGAAAAGACAACAAGGGCCCCATTCGTTCACACTCAGTCTCTAGCTGTCATGTAATAATGCACCAAAACCACAGCTCCCTTGCCACATCCAGGCCACACAGAACTTTCCATAGTTTACGCCAGATGCTTCACATGCCCTGGTTCAATCCATTGACAGCACGTCGACCCCGGTATACCACATCGTTCCAATTCACTCTATTCCTTGCCCGCCTTTCACCCTCCTGCATGTTCAGGCCCCGATCACTCAAAATCTTTTTCACTCCATTTTTCCACCTCCAGTTTGATCTCCCACTTCTCCTCGTTCCCTCTACCTCTGACACATTTATCCTCTTGGTCAATCTTTCCTCACTCATTCTCTCCATGTGACCAAATCATTTCAAAACACCCTCTTCTGCTCTCTCAACCACACTCTTTTTATTACCACACATCTCTCTTACACTATTATTACTTACTCGATCAAACCACCTCACACCACATAATGTCCTCAAACATCTCATTTCCAGCACATCCACCCTCCTGCACACAACTCTATCCATAGCCCACGCCTCGCAACCATACAACATTGTTGGAACCACTATTCCTTCAAACATACCCATTTTTGCTTTCCGAGATAATGTTCTCGACTTCCACACATTCTTCAAGGCTCCACTTCCATGGTTCCATCCACTGCCAAATCCACTCCCAGATATCTAAAACACTTCAATTCCTCCAGTTTTTCTCCATTCAAACTTACCTCCCAATTGACTTGACCCTCAACCCTACTGTATCTAAAAACCTTGCTCTTATTCACATGTACTCTCAACTTTCTTCTTTCACATACTTTACCAAACTCAGTCACCAGCTTCTGCAGTTTCTTACATGAATCAGCCACCAGCACTGACTCACTTCCTAAGCTATCTCATCCACAACAGACTGCATACTTGCCCCTCTTTCCAAAACCCTTGCATTCACCTCCCTAACAACCCCATCCATAAACAAATTAAACAACCATAGAGACATCACACACCCCTGCCGCAAACCTACATTCACTGAGAACCAATCACTTTCCTCTCTTCCTACACGTACACATGCCTTACATCCTCGATAAAAACTTTTCATTGCTTCTAACAACTTGCCTCCCACACCATATATTTTTAATAATTTCCACAGAGCATCTCTATCAACTCTATCATATGCCTTCTCCAGATCCATAAATGCTACATACAAATCCATTTGCTTTTCTAAGTATTTCTCATACATTCTTCAAAGCAAACACCTCATCCACACATCCTCTACCACTTCTGAAACCACACTGCTCTTCCCCAATCTGATGCTCTGTACATGCCTTCACCCTCTCAATCAATATCCTCCCATATAATTTACCAGGAATACTTAACAAACTTATACCTCTGTAATTTGAGCACTCACCTTTGTCCCCTTTGCCTTTGTACAATGGGACTACACAAGCATTTCACCAATCCTCAGGCACCTTATCATGAATCATACATACATTATATAACCTTACCATCCAGTCAACAATAGTCACCCTCTTTTTTAATAAATTCCACGGCAATGCCATTCAAACCCGCTGCCTTGCCGGCTTTCATCTTCCGCAAAGCTTTTACTACCTCTTCTCTGTTCACCAAATCATCCTCCCTAACCCTCTCACTTTGCACACCACCTTGACCAAAACACCCTATATCTGCCACTCTATCATGAAACACATTCAACAAACCTTCAAAATACTCACTCCATCTCCTTCTCACATCACCACTACTTGATATCACCTCCCCATTAGTCACCTTCACTGAAGTTCCCATTTGTTCCCTTGTCTTACGCACTTTATTTACCTCTTTCCAAAATATATTTTTATTCTCCCTAAAATTTAATGATGCTCTCTCACCCCAACTCTCATTTGCCCTCTTTTTCAGCTCTTGCACCTTTCTCTTGACCTCCTGCCTCTTTCTTTTATACATCTCCCACTCATTTGAATTATTTCCCTGCAAAAATCGTCCAAATGCCTCTCTCTTGTCTTTCACTAATAATCTTATTTCTTCATCCCACCACTCACTACCCTTTCAAATCTGCCCACATCCCACGCTTCTCATGCCACAAGCATCTTTTGCGCAAGCCATCACTGCTTCCCTAAATACATCCCATCCTCCCCCACTCCCCTTACCTCCTTTGTTCTCACCTTTTTCCATTCTGTGCTCAGTCTCTCCTGGTACTTCCTCACACAAGTCTCCTTCCCAAGCTCACTTACTCTCACCACTCTCTTCACCCCAACATTCTCTCTTCTTTTCTGAAAACTTCTAAAAATCTTCACCTTCGCCTCCACAAGAAAATGATCAGACATCCCTCCAGTTGCTCCTCTCAGCACATTAACATCCAAAACTCTCTCTTTCGCACTCCTATCAATTACCACATGATCCAATAACACTCTGGCCATCTCTCCTACTTACATATGTATACTTATGTATATCTCTCTTTTTAAACCAGGTATTCCCAATCACCAGTCTTTTTTCAGCACATAAATGTACAAGCTCTTAACCATTTCCATTTACAACACTTAACACCCTAAGTATACCAATTATTCCCTCAACTGCCACATTACTCACCTTTGCATTCAAATCACCCATCACTATAACCCGGTCACATGCATCAAAACTACTAACACACTCATTCAGCTGCTCCCAAAACACTTGCCTCTCATGATCTTTCTTCTCATGCCCAGGTGCATATGCACCAATAATCACCCATCTCTCTCCATCAACTTTCAGTTTTACCCATATCAATCTAGAGCTTACTTTCTTACACTCTATCATATGCTCCCACCACTCCTGTTTCAGGAGTAGTGCTACTCCTTCCCTTGCTCTTGTCCTCTCACTAACCCCTGACTTTACTCCCAAGACATTCCCAAACCACACTTCCCCTTTACCCTTGAACTTCGTTTCACTCAGAGCCAAAAATTCCAGGTTCCTTTCCTCAAACATACTACCTATCTCTTCTTTTTTCTCATCTAGGTTACATCTACACACATTTAGACACCCCAATCTGAGCCTTCGAGGAGGATGAGCACTCCCTGCGTGACTCCTTGTTCTGTTTTCCCTTTTAAAAAGTTAAAGTACAAGGAGGGGAGGGTTTTAGCCCCCCCGCTCCCATCCCCTTTAGTCGCCATGTACGACACGTGAGGAATGCGTGGGAAGTATTCTTTCTCCCCTATCCCCCATGACAAAGCAAAATCAATAATAAAATAAACTAATAAATAATAAAATAAAATAAAATAAACTATCCCCCTGGGGATAGGGGAGAAAGAATACTTCCCATGCATTCCTCACATGTCGTACATGGCGACTAAAGGGGATGATAGCGGGGGGCTAGAAACCCTCCCCTCCTTGTATTTTAACTTTCTAAAAGGGAAAACAGAACAAGGAGTCACGCAGGGAGTGCTCATCCTCCTCGAAGGCTCAGATTGGGGTGTCTAAATGTGTGTGGATGTACCCTAGATGAGAAAAAAGGAGAGATAGGTAGTATGTTTGAGGAAAGGAACCTGGGGTTTCTGGCTCTGAGTGAAACGAAGCTCAAGGGTAAAGGGGAAGAGTGGTTTGGGAATGTTTTGGGAGTAAAGTCAGGGGTTAGTGAGAGGACAAGAGCAAGGGAAGGAGTAGCACTACTCCTGAAACAGGAGTGGTGGGAGTATATGATAGAGTGTAAGAAAGTAAGCCCCAGATTGATATGGGTAAAAGTGAAAGTTGATGGAGAGAGATGGGTGATTATTGGTGCATATGCACCTGGGCATGAGAAGAAAGATCATGAGAGGCAAGTGTTTTGGGAGAAGCTGAATGAGTGTGTTAGTGGTTTTGATGCACGAGACCAGGTTATAGTGATGGGTGATTTGAATGCAAAGGTGAGTAATGTGGCAGTTGAGGGTATAATTGGTATACATGAGGTGTTCAGTGTCGTATATGGAAATGGTGAAGAGCATGTAATTTATGTGCTGAAAAAGGACTAGTGATTGGGAATACCTGGTTTAAAAAGAGAGATATACATATGTATACGTATGTAAGTAGGAGAGATGGCCAGAGAGCACTATTGGATTACGTGGTAATTGATAGGCACGCAAAAGAGAGACTTTTGGATGTTAATGTGCTGAGAGGAGCAACAGGAGGGATGTCTGATCATTATCTTGTGGAGGCAAAGGTGAAGATTTTTAGAGGTTTTCAGAAAAGAAGAGAGAATGTTGGAGTGAAGAGAGTGGTGAGAGTAAGTGAACTTCGGAAGGAGACTTGTGTGAGGAAGTACCAGGAGAGACTGAGTACAAAATGGATAAAGGTGAGAACAAAGGACGAAAGGGGAGTGGGGGAGGAATTGGATTTATTTTGGGAAGGAGTGATGGCTTCCTCAAAAGATGCTTGTGGCATGAGAAGCGTGGGATGTGGGCATATCAGAAAGGGTAGTGAGTGGTGGGATGAAGAAGTAAGATTATTAGTGAAAGAGAAGAGAGAGGCATTTGGACAATTTTTGCAGGGAAATAATTCAAATGAGTGGGAGATGTATAAAAGAAAGAGGCAGGAGGTCAACAGAAAGGTGCAAAAGGTGAAAAAGAGGACTCAAACATCTCATTTGCAGCACATCCATCCTCCTGCGCACAACTCTATCCATAGCCCATGCCTCACAGCCATACAACATTGTTGGAACCACTATTCCTTCAAACGTACCCATTTTTGCTTTCAGAGATAATGTTCTCGACTTCCACACATTCTTCAAGGCTCCCAGAATTTTCGCCCCCTCCCCCACCCTATGATTTACTTCCGCTTCCATGGTTCCATCCGCTGCCAAATCCACTCGCAGATATCTAAAACACTTCACTTCCTCCAGTTTTTCTCCATTCAAACTTACCTCCCAATTTACTTGACCCTCAACCCTACTGTACCTAATAACCTTACTCTTATTCACATTTACTCTCAACTTTCTTCTTTCACACACTTTACCAAACTCAGTCACCAGCTTCTGCAGTTTCTCACATGAATCAGCCACCAGCACTGTATCATCGGCGAAAAACAACTGACTCACTTCCCAAGCTCTCTCATCCACAACAGACTTCATACTTGCCCCTCTTTCCAAAACTCTTGCATTCACCTCCTTAGCAACCCCATCCATAAACAAATTAAACAACCATGGAGACATCACTCACCCCTGCCGCAAACCTACATTCACTGAGAACCAATCACTTTCCTCTCTTCCTACACGTACACATGCCTTACATCCTCGATAAAAACTTTTCACTGCTTCTAAAAACTTGCCTCCCGCACCATATATTCTTAATACCTTCCACAGAGCATCTCTATCAACTCTATCATATGCCTTCTCCAGATCCATAAATTCTACATACAAATCCATTTGCTTTTCTAAGTATTTCTCACATACATTCTTCAAAGCAAACACCTGATCCACACATCTTTTACCACTTCTGAAACCACACTGCTCTTCCCCAATCTGATACTATGTACATACCTTCACCCTCTCAATCAATACCCTCCCATATAATTTACCACGAATACTCAACAAACTTATACCTCTGTAATTTGAGCACTCACTCTTATCCCCTTTGCCTTTGTACAATGGCACTATGCAAGCATTCCGCCAATCCTCAGGCACCTCGTCATGAATCATACATACATTGAATAACCTTACCAACCAATCAACTATACAGTCACCCCCTTTTTAATAAATTCCACTGCAATACCATCCAAACCCGCTGCCTTGCCGGCTTTCATCTTCCACAAAGCTTTTACTACCTCTTCTCTGTTTACCAAATCATTTTCCCTAACCCTCTCACTTTGCACACCACCTCGACCAAAACAACCTATATCTGCCACTCTATCATCAAACACATTCAACAAACCTTCAAAATACTCACTCCATCTTCTCACATCACCACTATTTGTTATCACCTCCCCATTAGCCCCCTTCACTGAAGTTCCCATGTGCTCCCTTGTCTTACGCACTTTATTTACCTCCTTCCAAAACATCTTTTTATTCTCCCTAAAATTTAATGATACTCTCTCACCCCAACTCTCATTTGCCCTCTTTTTCACCTCTTGCACCTTTCTCTTGACCTCCTGCCTCTTTCTTTTATAAATCTCCCACTCATTTGCTTTTTTTCCCTGCAAAAATCATCCAAATGCCTCTCCCTTCTCTTTCACTAATAATCTTACTTCATTCCACCACTCGCTACCCTTTCTAATCAACCGAACTCCCACGCTTCTCATGCCACAAGCATCTTTTGCGCAAGCCACCACTGCTTCCCTAAATACATCCCATTCCTCCCCCACTCCCCTTACCTCCTTTGTTCTCACCTTTTTCCATCCTGTACTCAGTCTCTCGTGGTACTTCCTCACACAAGTCTCCTTCCCAAGCTCAATTACTCTCACCACTCTCTTCACCCCAATATTCTTTCTTCTTTTCTGAAAACCCCTACAAATCTTCTCCTTCGCCTCCACAAGATAATGATCAGACATCCCTCCAGATGCACCTCTCAGCACATTAATATCTAAAAGTCTCTCTTTCGTGCGTCTATCAATTAACACATAATCCAGTAACGCTCTCTGGCCATCTCTCCTACTTACATACAAATACTTATGTATATCTCGCTTTTTAAACCAGGTATTCCCAATCACCAGTCCTTTCTCAGCACACAAATCCACAATCTCTTCACCATTTCCATTTACAACACTGAACACCCCATGTATACCAATTCTTTCCTCAACTGCCACATTACTCACCTTTGCATTCAAATCACCCATCACTATAACTCGGTCTTGTGCATCAAAACCACTAACACACTCATTCAGCTGCTCCCAAAACACTTGCCTCTCATGATCTTTCTTCT
The DNA here is from genome assembly GCF_036320965.1 of Panulirus ornatus. Lineage (NCBI taxonomy): Eukaryota > Metazoa > Arthropoda > Malacostraca > Decapoda > Palinuridae > Panulirus > Panulirus ornatus. The sequence goes on from NW_027264746.1 coordinate 31,886, forward strand.
CATGCCCAGGTGCATATGCACCAATAATCACCCATCTCTCTCCATCAACTTTCAGTTTTACCCATATTAATCTAGAATTTACTTTCTTACACTCTATCACATACTCCCACAACTCCTGCTACAGGAAGAGTGCTACTCCTTCCCTTGCTCTTGTCCTCTCACTAACCCCTGATTTTACTCCCAAGACATTCCCAAACCACTCTTCCCCTTTACCCTTGAGATTCGTTTCACTCAGAGCCAAATCACCCAGGTTCCTTTCCTCAAACATACTACCTATCTCTCCTTTTTTTTTCATCTTGGTTACATCCACACACACACATATCTATCTATCTATCTATCTATCTATCTATATATATATATATATATATATATATATATATATATATATATATATATCCCTGGGGATAAGGGAGAAAGAATACTTCCCACGTATTCCCTGCGTGTCGTAGAAGGCGACTAAAAGGGGAGGGAGCGGGTGGCTGGAAATCCTCCCCTCTCGTTTTTTTTTTTAATTTTCCAAAAGAAGGAACAGAGAAGGGGGCCAGGTGAGGATTTTCCCTCTAAGGCCCAGTCCTCTGTTCTTAACGCTACCTCGCAAATGTGGGAAATGGCGAATCGTATGAAAAAAAAAAATATATATATATATATATATATATATATATAGGTAGGTTTGCGGCAGGGGTGTGTGATGTCTCCATGGTTGTTTAATTTGTTTATGGATGGGGTTGTTAGGGAGGTGAATGCAAGAGTTTTGGAAAGAGGGGCAAGCATGAAGTCTGTTGGGGATGAGAGAGCTTGGGAAGTGAGTCAGTTGTTGTTCGCTGATGATACAGCGCTGGTGGCTGATTCATATGAGAAACTGCAGAAGCTGGTGACTGAGTTTGGTAAAGTGTGTGAAAGAAGAAAGTTAAGAGTAAATGTGAATAAGAGCAAGGTTATTAGGTACAGTAGGGTTGAGGGTCAAGTCAATTGGGAGGTGAGTTTGAATGGAGAAAAACTGGAGGAAGTGAAGTGTTTTAGATATCTGGGAGTGGATCTGGCAACGGATGGAACCATGGAAGCGGAAGTGGATCATAGGGTGGGGGAGGGGGCGAAAATTCTGGGAGCCTTGAAGAATGTGTGGAAGTCGAGAACATTATCTCGGAAAGCAAAAATGGGTATGTTTTAAGGAATAGTGGTTCCAACAATGTTGTATGGTTGCGAGGTGTGGGCTATGGATAGAGTTGTGCGCAGGAGGATGGATGTGCTGGAAATGAGATGTTTGAGGACAATGTGTGGTGTGAGGTGGTTTGATCGAGTAAGTAACGTAAGGGTAAGAGAGATGTGTGCAAATAAAAAGAGCGTGGTTGAGAGAGCAGAAGAGGGTGTTTTGAAATGGTATGGGCACATGGAGAGAATGAGTGAGGAAAGATTGACCAAGAGGATATATGTGTCGGAGGTGGAGGGAACGAGGAGAAGAGGGAGACCAAATTGGAGGTGGAAAGATGTAGTGAAAAAGATTTTGTGTGATCGGGGCCTGAACATGCAGGAGGGTGAAAGGAGGGCAAGGAATAGAGTGAATTGGAGCGATGTGGTATACCGGGGTTGACGTGCTGTCAGTGGATTGAATCAAGGCATGTGAAGCGTCTGGGGTAAACCATGGAAAGCTGTGTAGGTATGTATATTTGCGTGTGTGGACGTATGTATATATATGTGTATGGGGGTGGGTTGGGCCATTTCTTTTGTCTGTTTCCTTGCGCTACCTCGCAAACGCGGGAGACAGCGACAAAGCAAAAAAAAAAAATATATATATATATATATATATATATATATATATATATATATATATATATATAGACAGTATGTATTTCAACTTGTATTTTAACTTTCTAAAAGGGGAAACAGAAGAAGGAGTCACGCGAGGAGTGCTCATCCTCCTCAAAGGCTCAGATTGGGGTGTCTAAATGTGTGTAAGGTAGTGAGTGGTGGGATGAAGAGGCAAGATTATTAGTGAAAGAGAAGAGAGAGGCATTTGGACGATTTTTGCAGGGAAAAAATGCAAATGAGTGGGAGAATTATAAAATAAAGAGGCAGGAGGTCAAGAGAAAGGTGCAAGAGGTGAAAAAGAGGGAAAATGAGAGTTGGGGTGAGAGAGTATCATTAAATTTCAGGGAGAATAAAAATATGTTTTGGAAGGAGGTAAATAAAGTGCGTAAGACAAGGGAGCAAATGGGAACTTCAGTGAAGGGGGCTAATGGGGAGATGATAACAAGTAGTGGTGATGTGAGAAGGAGATGGAGTGAGTATTTTGAAGGTTTGTTGAATGTGTTTGATGATAGAGTGGCAGATATAGGGTGTTTTGGTCGAGGTGGAGTGCAAAGTGAGAGGGTTAGGGAAAATGATTTGGTAAATAGAGAAGAGGTAGTAAAAGCTTTACGGAAGATGAAAGCCGGCAAGGCAGCAGGTTTGGATGGTATTGCAGTGGAATTTATTAAAAAAGGGGGTGACTGTACTGTTGACTGGTTGGTAAGGTTATTTAATGTATGTATGATTCATGGTGAGGTGCCTGAGGATTGGCAGAATGCTTGCATAGTGCCATTGTACAAAGGCAAAAGGGATAAGAGTGAGTGCTCAAATTACAGAGGTATAAGTTTGTTGAGTATTCCTGGTAAATTATATGGGAGGGTATTGATTGAGAGGGTAAAGGCATGTACAGAGCATCAGATTGGGGAAGAGCAGTGTGGTTTCAGAAGTGGTAGAGGATGTGTGGATCAGGTGTTTGCTTTGAAGAATGTATGTGAGAAATACTTAGAAAAACAAATGGATTTGTATGTAGCATTTATGGATCTGGAGAAGGCATATGATAGAGTTGATAGAGATGCTCTGTGGAAATTATTAAAAATATATGGTGTGGGAGGCAAGTTGTTAGAAGCAGTGAAAAGTTTTTATCGAGGATGTAAGGCATGTGTACGTGTAGGAAGAGAGGAAAGTGATTGGTTCTCAGTGAATGTAGGTTTGTGGCAGGGGTGTGTGATGTCTCCATGGTTGTTTAATTTGTTTATGGATGGGGTTGTTAGGGAGGTGAATGGAAGAGTTTTGGAAAGAGGGGCAAGTATGAAGTCTGTTGTGGGTGAGAGAACTTGGGAAGTGAGTCAGTTGTTCGCTGATGATACAGCGCTAATTGGTGATTCATGTAAGAAACTGCAGAAGCTGGTGACTGAGTTTGGTAAAGTGTGTGAAAGAAGAAAGTTAAGAGTAAATGTGAATAAGAGCAAGGTTATTAGGTACAGTAGGGTTGAGGGTCAAGTCAACTGGGAGGTAAGTTTGAATGGAGAAAAACTGGAGGAAGTAAAGTGTTTTAGATATCTGGGAGTGGATCTGGCAGCGGATGGAACCATGGAAGCAGAAGTGAATCATAGGGTGGGGGAGGGGGCGAAAATTCTGGGAGCCTTGAAGAATGTATGGAAGTCGAGAACATTATCTCGGAAAGCAAAAATGGCTATGTTTGAAGGAATAGTGGTTCCAACAATGTTGTATGGTTGCGAGGTGTGGGCTATGGATAGAGTTGTGCGCAGGAGGGTGGATGTGCTGGAAATGAGATGTTTGAGGACAATATGTGGTGTGAGATGATTTGATCGAGTAAGTAATAATAGGGTAAGAGAGATATGTGGAAATAAAAAGAGTGTGGTTGAGAGAGCAGAAGAGGGTGTTTTGAAATGGCTTGGTCACATGGAGAGAATGAGTGAGGAAAGGTTGACCAAAAGGATATATGTGTCAGAGGTGGAGGGAACGAGGAGAAGTGGGAGACGAAATTGGAGGTGGAAAGATGTAGTGAAAAAGATTTTGTGTGATCGGGGCCTGAACATGCAGGAGGGTGAAAGGAGGGCAAGGAATAGAGTGAATTGGAGCGATGTGGTATACCGAGGTTGACGTGCTGTCAGTGGATTGAATCAAGGCATGTGAAGCGTCTGGGGTAAACCATGGAAAGCTGTGTAGGTATGTATATTTGCGTGTGTGGACGTATGTATATACATGTGTATGGGGGTGGGTTGGGCCATTTCTTTTGTCTGTTTCCTTGCGCTACCTTGCAAACGCGGGAGACAGCGACAAAGCAAAAAAAAAAAAAATATATATATTCAGGGGTGTGTGATGTCTCCATGGTTGTTTAATTTGTTCATGGATGGGGTTGTAAGGGAGGTAAATGCAAGAGTCCTGGAAAGAGGGGCAAGTATGAAGTCTGTTGGGGATGAGAGAGCTTGGGAAGTGAGTCAGTTGTTGTTCGCTGATGATACAGCGCTGGTGGCTGATTCATGTGAGAAACTGCAGAAGCTGGTGACTGAGTTTGGTAAAGTGTGTGGAAGAAGAAAGTTGAAAGTAAATGTGAATAAGAGCAAGGTTATTAGGTACAGTAGGGGTGAGGGTCAAGTCAATTGGGAGGTGAGTTTGAATGGAGAAAAACTGGAGGAAGTGAAGTGTTTTAGATATCTGGGAGTGGATCTGTCAGCGGATGGAACCATGGAAGCGGAAGTGGATCATAGGGTGGGGGAGGGGGCGAAAATTTTGGGAGCCTTGAAAAATGTGTGGAAGTCGAGAACATTATCTCGGAAAGCAAAAATGGGTATGTTTGAGGGAATAGTGGTTCCAACAATGTTGTATGGTTGCGAGGCGTGGGCTATGGATAGAGGTGTGCGCAGGAGGATGGATGTGCTGGAAATGAGATGTTTGAGGACAATGTGTGGTGTGAGGTGGTTTGATCGAGTAAGTAACGTAAGGGTAAGAGAGATGTGTGGAAATAAAAAGAGCGTGGTTGAGAGAGCAGAAGAGGGTGTTTTGAAATGGTTTGGGCACATGGAGAGAATGAGTGAGGAGAGATTGACCAAGAGGATATATGTGTCGGAGGTGGAGGGAACGAGGAGAAGAGGGAGACCAAATTGGAGGTGGAAAGATGGAGTGAAAAAGATTTTGTGTGATCGGGGCCTGAACATGCAGGAGGGTGAAAGGAGGGCAAGGAATAGAGTGAATTGGAGTCATGTGGTATACAGGGGTTGACGTGCTGTCAGTGGATTGAATCAAGGCATGTGAAGCGTCTGGGGTAAACCATGGAAAGCTGTGTAGGTATGTATATTTGCGTGTGTGGAAAAAAAAAAAAAATATATATATATATATATATATATATATATATATATATATATATATATATATATATATATAGACAGTATGTATTTTAACTTGTATTTTAACTTTCTAAAAGGGGAAACAGAAGAAGGAGTCATGCGAGGAGTACTCATCCTCCTCGAAGGCTCAGATTGGGGTGTCTAAATGTGTGTAAGGTAGTGAGTGGTGGGATGAATAGGTAAGATTATTAGTGAAAGAGAAGAGAGAGGCATTTGGACGATTTTTGCAGGGAAAAAATGCAAATGAGTGGGAGAATTATAAAATAAAGAGGCAGGAGGTCAAGAGAAAGGTGCAAGAGGTGAAAAAGAGGGAAAATGAGAGTTGGGGTGAGAGAGTATCATTAAATTTCAGGGAGAATAAAAATATGTTTTGGAAGGAGGTAAATAAAGTGCGTAAGACAAGGGAGCAAATGGGAACTTCAGTGAAGGGGGCTAATGGGGAGATGATAACAAGTAGTGGTGATGTGAGAAGGAGATGGAGTGAGTATTTTGAAGGTTTGTTGAATGTGTTTGATGATAGAGTGGCAGATATAGGGTGTTTTGGTCGAGGTGGAGTGCAAAGTGAGAGGGTTAGGGAAAATGATTTGGTAAATAGAGAAGAGGTAGTAAAAGCTTTACGGAAGATGAAAGCCAGCAAGGCAGCAGGTTTGGATGGTATTGCAGTGGAATTTATTAAAAAAGGGGGTGACTGTATTGTTGACTGGTTGGTAAGGTTATTTAATGTATGTATGATTCATGGTGAGGTGCCTGAGGATTGGCAGAATGCTTGCATAGTGCCATTGTACAAAGGCAAAAGGGATAAGAGTGAGTGCTCAAATTACAGAGGTATAAGTTTGTTGAGTATTCCTGGTAAATTATATGGGAGGGTATTGATTGAGAGGGTGAAGGCATGTACAGAGCATCAGATTGGGGAAGAGCAGTGTGGTTTCACAAGTGGTAGAGGATGTGTGGATCAGGTGTTTGCTTTGAAGAATGTATGTGAGAAATACTTAGAAAAACAAATGGATTTGTATGTAGCATTTATGGATCTGGAGAAGGCATATGATAGAGTTGATAGAGATGCTCTGTGGAAGGTTTTAAGAATATATGGTGTGGGAGGCAAGTTGTTAGAAGCAGTGAAAAGTTTTTATCGAGGATGTAAGGCATGTGTACGTGTAGGAAGAGAGGAAAGTGATTGGTTCTCAGTGAATGTAGGTTTGTGGCAGGGGTGTGTGATGTCTCCATGGTTGTTTAATTTGTTTATGGATGGGGTTGTTAGGGAGGTGAATGCAAGAGTTTTGGAAAGAGGGGCAAGTATGCAGTCTGTTGTGGGTGAGAGAACTTGGGAAGTGAGTCAGTTGTTCGCTGATGATACAGCGCTAATTGGTGATTCATGTAAGAAACTGCAGAAGCTGGTGACTGAGTTTGGTAAAGTGTGTGAAAGAAGAAAGTTAAGAGTAAATGTGAATAAGAGCAAGGTTATTAGGTACAGTAGGGTTGAGGGTCAAGTCAACTGGGAGGTAAGTTTGAATGGAGAAAAACTGGAGGAAGTAAAGTGTTTTAGATATCTGGGAGTGGATCTGGCAGCGGATGGAACCATGGAAGCAGAAGTGAATCATAGGGTGGGGGAGGGGGCGAAAATTCTGGGAGCCTTGAAGAATGTATGGAAGTCGAGAACATTATCTCGGAAAGCAAAAATGGCTATGTTTGAAGGAATAGTGGTTCCAACAATGTTGTATGGTTGCGAGGTGTGGGCTATGGATAGAGTTGTGCGCAGGAGGGTGGATGTGCTGGAAATGAGATGTTTGAGGACAATATGTGGTGTGAGATGATTTGATCGAGTAAGTAATAATAGGGTAAGAGAGATATGTGGAAATAAAAAGAGTGTGGTTGAGAGAGCAGAAGAGGGTGTTTTGAAATGGCTTGGTCACATGGAGAGAATGAGTGAGGAAAGGTTGACCAAAAGGATATATGTGTCAGAGGTGGAGGGAACGAGGAGAAGTGGGAGACCAAATTGGAGGTGGAAAGATGGAGTGAAAAAGATTTTGAGTGATCGGGGCCTGAACATGCAGGTGGGTGAAAGGCGTGCAAGGAATAGAGTGAATTGGAATGATGTGGTATACCGGGGTCGACGTGCTGTCAATGGATTGAACCAGGGCATGTGAAGCGTCTGGGGTAAACCGTGGAAAGTTGTGTGGGGCTGGATGTGGAAAGGGAGCTGTGGTTTCGGTGCATTATTACATGACAGCTAGAGACTGAGTGTGAACCAATGGGGCCTTTGGTGTCTTTTCCTAGCGCTACCTCGCACACATGAGGGGGGAGGGGGTTGTTATTCCATGTGTGGCGAGGTGGCGATGGGAACAAATAAAGGCAGACAGTATGAATTATGTACATGTGTATATATGTATATGTCTGTGTGTGTATATATATGTGTACATTGAGATGTATAGGTATGTATATTTGCATGTGTGGACATGTATGTATATACATGTGTATGTGGGCGGGTTGGGCCATTCTTTTGTCTGTTTCCTAGCGCTACCTCGCTAACGCAGGAGACAGCGACAAAGCAAAATAAATAAAATAATAGACAGTATGTACAAAATTCATAGTCTGCCTTTATTCATTCCCATCGCCACCTCGCCAGACGTGAAATAACAACACCCTCCCCCTCATGTTTACAAGGCAGCGCTAGGAAAAGGCAACAAAGGCCCCATTCATTCACACTCAGTCTCTAGCTGTCATGTAATAGTGCACCGAAACCACAGCTCCCTTTCCACATCCAGGCCCCACAGAACTTTCCATGATTTACCTCAGACACTTCTCATGCCCTGGTTCAATCCATTGACAGCACGTCGACCCCGGTACACCACATTGTTCCAATTCACTCTATTCCTTGCTCGCCTTTCACCCTCCTGCATGTTCAGGCCCCGATCACTCAAAATCTTTTTCATTCCATCTTTCCACCTCCAATTTGGTCTCCTACTTCTCATTCCCTCCACCTCTGACACATATATCATCTTGGTCAATCTTTCCTCACTCATTCTCTCCATGTGACCAAACCATTTCAAAACACCCTCTTCTGCTCTCTCAACCATACTCTTTTTATTACCACCTCACACCACATATTGTCATCAAACACCCCATTTCCAGCACATGCACCCTCCTGCGCACAACTCTATCCATAGCCCACGCCTCACAATCATACAACATTGTTGGAACCACTATTCCTTCAGACATACCCATTTTAGCTTTCTGAGATAATGTTCTCGACTTCCACACATTTTTCAAGGCTCCCAGAATTTTCGCCCCCCCCCACCCGATGATTCACTTCCGCTTCCATGGTTCCATCCGCTGCCAAATCCACTCCCAGATATCTAAAACACTTCACTTCCTCCAGTTTTTCTCCATTTAAACTTACCTCCCAATTGACTTGACCCTCAACCCTACTGTACCTAATAACCTTGCTCTCATTCACATTTACTCTCAACTTTCTTCTTTCACACACTTTACCAAACTCATTCACCAGCTTCTGCAGTTTCTCACATGAATCAGCCACCAGCGCTGTATCATCAGCGAACAACAACTGACTCACTTCCCAAGCTCTCTCATCCACAACAGACTGCATACTTGCCTCTCTTTGTAAAACTCTTGCATTTACCTCCCTAACAACCCCATCCATAAACAAATTAAACAACCATGGAGACATCACACACCCCTGCCTTAGACCTACATTCACTGAGAACCAATCACTTTCCTCTCTTCCTACACATACACATGCCTTACATCCTCAATAAAAACTTTTCACTGCTTACAGCAACATGCCTCCCACACCATATGCTCTTAATATCTTCCACAGAGCATCTCTATCATATTCCTTCTCCAGATCCATAAATGCTACATGCAAGTCCATTTTTTTTCTAAGTATTTCTCACATACATTCTTCAAAGCAACCACCTGATCCACACATCTTCTCCCACTTCTGAAAGCACACTGCTTTTCCCCAGTCTGAAGCTATGTACATGCCTTCACCCTGTCAGTCAATATTCTCCCATATAATTTCCCAGGAATTCTCACCAAACTCAAACCTCTGTAATTTGAATACACCTTTATCCCCTTTCCCTTTCTACAATGGCACTATGCATGCATTCTGTCAATCCTTAGGCACTTATCATGAACCATACATGCATTGAATATCCTCACCAACTAGTCAGCAACAATACCATCCAAACCCCTTGCCTTGCTGGCCTTGATCTTCCACTAAGCTTTCACTACCCTTTCTTTGTTTACGAAGTCATTCTCCCCGAGCCTCTCACTTCGCACACCACCTTGACCATAACATCCTATATCTGCCACTCTGTCATCAAACACATTCAGCAAACCTTCAAAGTACTCACGCAATCTCCCTCTCACTTCACCACTACTTGTTATTACCTCCCCATTTGCCCACTTCACTGACGTTCCCATTTGTTCTCTTGTCTTAAGCACTTTATTTACATCCTTCCAAAACATCTTTTTATTTTATTCAATTTATTTATTTTGCTTTGTCGCTGTGTTCCACATTAGCGAGGTAGCGCAAGAAAAGAGACGAAAGAAGGGCACAACCCACCCACATACACATGTATGTACATACACGTCCACACACGGAAATATATATACCTATACATCTCAACGTATACATACATATATATATATATACACACACAGACATATACATATATATATATACACATGTACATAATTCATAATGTCTGCCTTTATTCATTCCCATTTCCACCCTGCCACACATGAAATAACAACCCCCTCCCTCCTCATGTGCACGAGGTAGCCCTAGGAAAAGACAATAAAGGCCACATTCGTTCACACTCAGTCTCTAGCTGTCATGTAATAATGCACTGAAACCACATCTCCCTTTCCACATCCAGGCCCCACAGAACTTTACATGGTTTACCCCAGATGCTTCACATGCCCTGGTTCAATCCATTGACAGCACGTCAACGCCAGTATACCACATTGTTCCAATTCACTCTATTCCTTGCACGCCTTTCACCCTCCTGCATGTTCAGGCCCCGATCTCTCAAAATCTTTTTCACTCCATCTTTCCACCTCCAATTTGGTCTCCCACTTCCCCTCGTTCCCTCCACCTCTGACACATATATCCTCTTGGTCAATCTTTCCTCACTCATTCTCTCCATGTGACCAAACCATTCCAAAACACCCTCTTCTGCTCTCTCAACTACACTCTTTTTATTACCACACATCTCTCTTACCCTATTATTACTTACTCAATCAAACCACCTCACACCACATATTATCCTCAAACATGTCATTTCCAGCACATCCACCCTCCTCCACACAACTCCATCTATAGCCCATGCCTTGAAATTATATAACATTGTTGGAACCCCTATTCCTTCAAACATAACCATTTTTGCTTTCCGAGATAATGTTCTCGACTTCTGCACATTCTTCAACGCTCCCAAAACTTTCACCCCCTCCCCCACCCTATGATTCACTTCCGCTTCCATAGTTCCATCCACTGCCAAATCCACTCCCAGATATCTAAAACACTTCATTTCCTCCAGTTTCTCTCCATTCAAACTTACCTCCCAATTGCCTTGTCCCTCAACCCTATTGTACCTAATAACCTTGCTCTTATTCACATTTACTCTCAGCTTTCTTCTTTCACACACTTTACCAAACTCAGTCACCAGCTTCTGCAGTTTCTCACATGAATCAGCCACCAGCGCTGTATCATCAGCGAACAACAACTGACTCACTTCCCAAGCTCTCTCATCCACAACAGACTGCATACTTGCCCCTCTTTCCAAAACTCTTGCATTCACCTCCCAAACAACCCCATCCATAAAGAAATTAAACAACCATGGAGACATTACACACCCCTGCCACAAACCTACAGTCACTGAGAACCAATCACTTTCCTCTCATCCTATGCAAACACATACCTTACACCCTTGATAAAAACTTTTCACTGCTTTTTAACGACTTGCCTCCCACACCATATATTCTTAATACCTTCAACAGAGAATCTCTATCAGCTCAATCATATGCCTTCTCCAGATACATAAATGCTACATAAAAATACATTTGCTTTTCTAAGTATTTCTCACATATACTTTTCAAAGGAAACACCTGATCCACACATCCTCTATCTCTTCTGAAACCACACTCCTCTTCCCCAATCTGATGCTCTGCACATGCCTTCACCCTCTTAATCAATATCCTCCCATTTAACTTCCCTGGAATACTCAACAAACTGATATACCTCTGTAATTTGAGCACTCAATTTTATCCCCTTTGCCTTTGTACAATGGTACTATGCACGCATTCCGCCAACCACATCACCATGAGTCACACATATATCAAATAACCTTACCACCCAGTCAACAATACAGTCACCCTCTTTTTTAATAAATTCCACTACAATACCATCCAAAGCCGTTGCCTTGCTGGCTTTCCACTTCTGCAAAGCTTTTACTACCTCTTCTCTGTTTACCAAATCATTCTCCCTAACCCTCTCACTTTGCACACCACCTCGACCAAAACACCCTATATCTGCCACTCTATCATCAAACACATTCAACAAACCTTCAAAATACTCACTCCATCTCCTTCTCACATCACCACTACTTGTTATCATTTCCCCATTAGCCCCCTTCACTGAAGTTCCCATTAATTCCCTTGTTTTATGCACTTTATTTACCTCCTTCCAAAACATCTTTTTATTCTCCCTAAAATTTAATGATACTCTCTTACCCCCACTTTCATTTGCCCACTTTTTCACCTTTTGCACCTTTTTCTTGACCTCCTGCCTCTTTCTTTTATACATCTCCCAGTCATTTGCATTATTTCCCTGCAAAAATCGCCCAAATACCTCTCTCTTCTCTTTCACTGACAATCTTACTTCTTCATCCCACCACTCACTACCCTTTCTAATCTGCCCACCTTCCATGCATCTCACATATTTATTTATTATACTTTGTCGCTGTCTCCCGCGTTAGCGAGGTAGCAAAAGGAAACAGACGAAAGAATGACCAAACCCACCCACATACACATTTATATACATACACGTCCACACACATACATATACATACTTATACATCTCAACGTATACATATATATATACACACACAGACATATACATAGATACGCACGTACATAATTCATACTGTCTGACCTTATTCATTCCTGTTGCCACCCCACCACGCATGAAATGTCATCCCCCTCCTCCCGCATGTCCGCGAGATAGCGCTAGGAAAAGACAACAAAGGCCACATTCATTCACACTCAGTCTCTCACTCTCATGTATAATGCACCGAAACCACAGCTCCCTTTCCACATCCAGGCCCCACAAAACTTTCCCTGGTTTACCCCAGATGCTTCACATACCCTGGTTCAATCCATTGGCAGCACGTTGACTCCGGTATACCACATCATTTCAATTCACTCTATTCCTTGCACGCCTTTCACCCTCCTGCATGTTCAGGCCCCGATCAATCAGAATCTTTTTCACTTCATCTTTCCTCCTCCAATTTGGTCTCCCACTTCTCGTTCCCTCCACCTCTGACATGTATATCCTCTTCGTCAATCTTTCCTCACTCATTCTCTCCCATGTGACCAAACGATTTCAGAACACCCTCTTCTTCTCTCTCAACCACACACTTTTTATTACCACACATCTCTCTTACCCTTTCAGTACTTACTCGATTAAACCACCTCACACCACATATTGTCCTCAAACATCTTATTTCCAGCACATCTGCCGTTCTCTGCACAAGTCTATCTATAGCCCATGCTTTGCAACCATAAAACATTGTTGGAACCACTATTCCTACAAACATAGCCATTTTTTCCTTTCCCAGATATCATTCTCGACTTCCACACATTTTTCAACGCTCCCAGAACTTTCGCCCCATCCCCCACCATATGATTCACTTCCGCTTCCATGGTTTCATTGGCTAACAAATCCACTCCCAGATATCTAAAACACTTCACTTCCTCCAGTTTTTCTCCATTCAAGCTTACCTCCCTATTGACTTATCCCTCAACCCTACTGTACCTAATAATCTTGCTCTTATTCACATTTAGTCTCAGCTTTCTTCTTTCACACACTTTACCAAACTCAGTCACTAGCTTCTGCAGTTTCTCACCTGAATCAGCCACCAGCGCTGTATTATCAGCAAACAACAACTGACTCACTTCCCAAGCTCTGTCATCCACAACAGACTGCATACTTGCCCCTCTTTCCAAAACTCTTGCATTCACCTCCCTAACAACCCTATCCATAAACAAATTAAACAACCATGGAGACATCACACACCCCTGCAGCAAACCTTCATTCACTGAGAACCAATCACTTTCCTCTCTTCCTACACGTACACATGCCTTACATCCTTGATAAAAACTTTTCACTGCTTCCAACAAATTGCCTTCCACACAATATATTCTTAATACCTTCCACAGAGAATCTCTATCAACTCTATCATATGACTTCTCCAGATACATAAATGCTACATACAAATCCATTTGCTTTTTGTAAGTATTTCTTATATACATTCTTCAAAGAAAACACCTGATCCACACATCCTCTATCACTTCTGAAACCACACTGCTCTTCCCCTATCTGATGCTCTGTACATGCCTTTACCCTCTCGATCAATACCCTCCCATATAATTCCCAGGAATACTCAACAAACTTATACCTCTGTAATTTGAGCACTCACTTTTATCCCCTTTGTCTTTGTACGATGGCACTATGCATGCATTCCGCCAATCCTCAGGCGCCCCACCATGAGTCACACATACATTAAATAACCTTACCAACCAGTGAACAGTACAGTCACCCTCTTTTTTTAATAAATTCCACTGCAATACCATCCAAACCTGCTGCCTTGCCGGTTTTCATCTCCCGCGAAGCTTTTACTACTTCTTCTCTGTTTACCAAATCATTCTCCCTAACCCTCTCACTTTGCACGCCACCTCGACCAAAACACCCTATATCTGCCAATCTGTCATCAAAAACATTCAAGAAACCTTCAAAATACCCACTCCATCTCCTTCTCACATCACCACTACTTATCACCTCTCTATTAGCCCCCTTCACTGAAGTTCCTATTGATTCCCTTGTCTTATGCACTTTCCTTACCTCCTTCCAAAACATCTTTTTATGATTTTATTTATATTTGTTATACTTTGTCGCTGTCTCCCTCGTTGGGGAGGTAGCGCAAGAAAACAGACAAAAGAATGGCCCAACCCAGCCATATACACATGTATATACATACACGTCCACACATACATATACATACCTATACATTTCAAAGTACACATACATATACATACACACATATATTTATTTATCTATTTTATTCATTTTGCTTTGTCGCTGTCTCCAGCGTTAGCGAGGTAGCGCAAGGAAACAGACAAAAGAAATGGCCCAACCCACCCACATACACATGTATATACATACACATTCACACATGCAAATATACATACCTATACATCTCAACGTATACATATATATACACACACAGACATATACATATATACACATGTACATAATTCATAGGCTGCCTTTATTCATTCCCGTCCCCACCCTGCCACATATGAAATAACAACCCCCTCCCCCCAAAGGTGCATGGGGTAGTGCTAGAAAAAGACAACAAAGGCCACATTCGTTCACACTCAGTCTCTAGCTGTCATGTAATAATGCACCGAACCACAGCTCCCTTTCCACATCCAGGCCCCACAGAACTTTCCATGGTTTACCCTAGACGCTTCAATTGCCCTGGTTGAATCCATTGACAGCACGTTGACCCCAGTATACCACATCGTTCCAACTCACTCTATTACTTGCATGCCTTTCACCCCCTGCATGTTCAGGACCCGATCACTCAAAATCGTTTTCATTCTAGCTTTCCACCTCCAATTACGTCTCCCACTTCTCCTCGCTCCCTCCATATCCAATTATGTCTCCCACTTCTTGCTCCATCCACCTCTTGGTCAATCTTTCCTCACTCATTCTCTCCATGTGAAAAAACCATTTCAAAACACCCTCTTCTGCTCTCTCAACCACACTCTTTTTATTACCACACATCTCTCTTACCCTGTTATAACCAACTTGAGAAAAAAGGAGAGATAGGTAGTATGTGTGAGGAAAGGAACCTGAATGTTTTGGCTCTGAGTGAAACTAAGCTCAAGGGTAAAGGGGAAGAGCGGTTTGGGAATGTCTTGGGAGTAAAGTCAGGGGTTAGTGAGAGGACAAGAGCTAGGGAAAGAGTAGCAGTACTCCTGAAACAGGAGTGGGGGGAGTATGTGATAGAGTGTAAGAAAGTAAACTCTAGATTGATATGGGTAAAACTGAAAGTTAATGGAGAGAGATGCGTGATTATTGGTGCATATGCACCTGGGCATGAGAAGATAGATCATGAGAGGCAAGTGTTTTGAGAGCAGCTGAATGAGTGTGTTAGTGGTTTTGATGCACGAGACCAGGTTATAGTGATGGGTGATTTGAATGCAAAGGTGAGTAATGTGGCAGTTGAGAGAATAATTGGTATACATGGGGTGTTCAGTGTTGTCAATGGAAATGGTGAAGAGCTTGTGGATTTATGTGCTGAAAAAGGACTGGTGATTGGGAATGCCTGGTTTAAAAAGAGAGATATACATAAGTATACGTATATAACTAGGAGAGATGGCCAGAGAGCATTATTGGATTACGTGTTAACTGATAGGAGCGCAAAAGAGATACTTTTGGATGTTAATGTGCTGAGAGGTGCAACTGGAGGGATGTCTGATCATTTACTTGTGGAGGCGAAGGTGAAGATTTGTAGAGGTTTTCTGAAAAGAAGAGAAAATGTTGGGATGAAGAGAGTGGTGAGAGTAAGTGAGCTTGGGAAGGAGACTTGTGTGAGGAAGTACCAGGAGAGACTGAGTACAGAATGGAAAAAGGTGAGAACAAAGGACATAAGGGGAGTGAGGGAGGAATGGGATGTATTTATGGAAGCAGTGATGGCTTGCGCAAAAGATGCTTGTGGCATGAGAAGCATGGGAGGTGGGCAGATTAGAAAGGGTAGTGAGTGGTGGGATGAAGATGCAAGATTATTAGTGAAAGAGAAGAGAGAGGCATTTGGATGATTTTTGCAGGGAAATAATGCAAATGAGTGGGAGATGTATAAAAGAAAAAGAGGAAGGAGGTCAAGAGAAAGGTGCAAGAGGTGAAAAAGAGGGCAAATGAGAGTTGGGGTGAGAGAGTATCATTAAATTTTAGGGAGAATAAAAATATGTTTTGGAAGGAGGTAAATAAAGAGCGTAAGACAAGGGAACAAATGGGAACTTCAGTGAAGGGGGCTAATGGGGAAGTGATAACAAGTAGTGGTGATGTGAGGAGATGGAGTGAGTATTTTGAAGGTTTGTTGAATGTACATGATGATTGAGTGGAAGATAAAGGGTGTTTTGGTCGAGTTGGTGTGCAAAATGACAGGGTTATGGAGAATGATTTGGTAAACAGAGAAGAGGTAGTAAAAGCTTTGCGGAAGATGAAAGCCAACACGGCAGCGGGTTTGGATAGTACTGCAGTGGAATTTATTAAAAAAGGGGGCGACTGTATTGCTGACTGGTTGGTAAGGTTATTTAATGTATGTGACTCGTGGTGAGGTGCCTGAGGACTGGCACAATGCTTGCATAGTGCCATTGTACAAAGGCAAAGGCGATACGAGTGAGAAATGCTTAGAAAAGCAAATGGATTTGTACGTAGCATTTATGGATCTGGAGAAGGCATATGATAGAGTTGAGAGAGAGGCTCTGTCGGAGGTATTAAGAACATATGGTGTGAAAAGTTTTTATCAAGGATGTAAGGCATGTGTACGTGTAGGAAGAGAGGAAAGTGATTGGTTCTCAGGGATTGTTGGTTTGCGGCAGGAGTGCGTGATGTCTCCATGGTTGCTTAATTTGTTTATGGATGGGGTTGTTAGGGAGGTGAATGTAATAGTTTTGGAAAGAGGGGCAAGTATGTAGTCTGTTGTGAATGAGAGAGCTTGGGAAGTGAGTCAGTTGTTGTTCTCTAATGATACAGCGCTGGTGGCTGATTTGGGTGAGAAACTGCAGAAACTGGTGACTAAGTTTGGTAAAGTTTGTGAAAGAAGAAACCTGAGAGTAAATGAGAACAAGAGCAAGGTTATTAGGTACAGTAGGGTTGTGGGACAAATCAACTGGGAAGTAAGTTTGAATGGAGAAAAACTGGAGGAAGTGAAGTGTATTAGATATCTTGGAATGGATTTAGCAGCGGAAGGAACCATGGAAGCAGAAGTGAATCATAGGGTGGGGGAGGGGGCGTAAATTCTGGGAGCGTTGAAAAATGTGTGGAAGTCGAGAATGTTATCTTGGAATGCAAAAATGGGTATGTTTGAAGGAATAGTGGTTCCAACAATGTTATATGGTTGCGAGGCGTGGGCTATAGATAGAGCTGTGTGGAGGAGGGTGGATGTGCTGGAAATGAGATGTTTGAGATAAGATAACATTCTCACCTTCCACACATTCTTAAATGCTCCCACAACCTTCACCCCTCCTCCACCCTGTGACTCACTTCCAATTCCATGGTTTCATAAGGTGCTAAGTCCACTCCCGGATATCTTAAACACTTCACTTCTTCCAGGTGTTCTCCAAACTTACCTCCCAAATAAATTATTCTTCAACCCTATTGAGCCTAATATCCTTTACCCTCAACTTTCTTCTTTCATACAATTTGCCAAATTCAGTCACCAACCTCTGCAGTTTCTCAACCGGATCAGCCACCAGCGCTGTATGGTCAGCGAACAACTGACTCACAATATCAAGCCCTCTTATCCACAACATACTGCATACTTGCCCCTCTCTCCAAAACTCTTGCATTTAACTCCCTAACTGCCCAATCCATAAACAAATAAAACAGTCATGGAGACATTACACACCCCTGCCATAAACCAACATTCACTGGGAACCAATCACCTTTCTCTCTTCCTACTTGTACACATGCCTTACATCTTTGGTAAAAACTTTTCACTCCTTTTAGCAACTTACCTCCCACACCATATATTGTTAAAACCTTCCACAAAGCATCTCTATCAACCCTATCATATGCCTTCTCCAGATCCATAAATACTGCATACAAATCCATCTGTTTTTCTAAGTATTTCTCACATACATTCTTCAAAGCAAACATCTGATCCACACATGCTCTACCACTGTTGGAACCACAGCTCTTCCCCGATCTGATGCTCTCTACATGCCTTTACCCTCTCATTCAATAATCTCCTTTACACTTTCCCAGGGGGAAATTATATGGGTTAGGGGATAGGGAAGAAAGAATACTTCCCATGCATTCCACATGTGTCGTATAAAGCGATTAAAGGGGACGGGAGTGGGGCATAGAAACCCTTCCCTCCTACCATTCTAACTTTCTAAAAGGGGCAACAGAAGAAGGAGTCATGCAGGGAGTGCATATCCTCCTTGAAAGCTTAGATTGGGATGTCTAAATGTGTGTGGATGTAACCAAGACAAGAAAAAAGGAGAGATAGGTGGTATGTTTGAGAAAAGGAACCTGGATGTTTTGGCTCCGAGTGAAACGAAGCTCTAGAGTAAAGGGGAAGAGTGGTTTGGGAATGTCTTGGGAGTAAAATCAGGGGTTGGTGAGAGGACAAGAGCAAAGGAGGCAGTAGCACTTCTCCTGAAGCAGGAATTGTGGGAGTATGTAATAGAGTGTAAGAAAGTGGATGGAGATGAGTGATTATTGGTGCCTATGCACTTGGTCATGAGAAGAAAAATCATAAGGGGCAAGTGTTTTGGGACCAGCTGAGTGAGTGTGTTACCAGTTTTGATGCACGAGACCAGGTTACAGTGATGGGTGATTTGAATGCAAAGGTGAGTAATGTTGAAGTTGAAGGTATAATTGCTGTACATGGGGTGTTCAGTGTTGTAAATGGAAATGGTGAAGAGCTTATAGATTTGTGTGCTGAAAAAGGACTGGTGATTGGGAAGACCTGGTTTAAAAAGAGATATATACATAAGTATGCATATGTAAGTAGAAGAGATGGCCAAAGAGCGTTACTGGATTACTGATTGATATGCTTGTGAGAGAGAGACTTTTAGATGTTAATATGCTGGGAGGGGCAACTGGAAGGATGTCTGATCATTATCTTGTGGAGGTTATGATGAAGATTTGTAGAGGGTTTTCAAAAAAGGAGAGAGAATGTTGGGGTGAAGAGTGATGAGAGTAAGTGAGAATGGAAAGGAGACTTTTGTGAGGAAGTAACAGGAGTGTTTGAGTGCAGAATAGAAAAAAAAAAAAAAGGCGAGAGAAAATGACATAAGGGGAGTGGGGGAGGAATGGGATGTATTAAGGGAAGCAGTGATGGTTTGTGCAAAAGATATCTGTGGCATGATGAAGGTGGGAGATGGGCAGATTAAAAAGGGTAGCGAATGGTGGGATAAAGAGGTAAAATTGTTAGTGAAAGAGAAGAGAGATGCATTTGGCCGATTTTTGCAGGGAAGTAGTGTGAATGACTGGGAGATCTGTAAAGAAAAAAGAGACAGGTTAAAAGAAAGGTGCAAGAGTGAAGAAGAGGGCAAATGAGAGTTGAGGTGAAACAGTATCATTAAATCTTAGGGAGGATGAAAAAATGTTTTGGAAGGAGGTAAAAAAAGTGCATAACACAAGAGAACAAATGGGAACATCAGTAAAGGAGGCTAATGGAGAGGCAATAACAAGTAGTGGTGAAGTGAGAAGGAGATGGAGTGAGTGTTTTGAAGGTCTGTTGAATGTGTTTGATGAGAGAGTGGCAGATATAGGGTACGTCGAGGTGGTGAAGTGAGAGAGTCAGGGAGAATGGTTTGGTGAACAGAGAGGAGGTAGTGAAAGCTTTGCGGAAGATGAAAGCCAGCAAGGAGGCGGGTTTGGATGTTACCGCAGTGGAATTTATCAAGAAAGGGGATGACTGTGTTGTTGATTGGTTGGTAAGGATATTCAATGTATTGTTCATTGTGAAGTGCCTGAGGATTAGCAGAATGCATGCATAGTGCCATTGTACAAAGGCAAAGGGGATAAAGGTGAGAGTTGAAAATTACACAGGTATAACTAATTTTATTGAGTATTCTTGGGAAATTATATGGGAGGGTATTGATTGAGAGGGTAAAGTCATGTACAGAGCATCACATCGGGGAAGAGCAGTGTGGGTTCAGAAGTCGTAGGGAATGTGTGGATCAGGTGTTTGCTTTGAAGAATATATTTATTTATTTATTTTGCTTTGTCGCTGTCTCCCGCGTCAGCGAGGTAGCGCAAGGAAACAGACGAAAGAATGGCCCGACCCACCCACATACACACGTATATACATACACATCCACACACGCAAATATACATACCTATACATATCAATGTATACATATATATACACACACAGACATATACATATATAAACATGTACATAATTCATACTGTATGCCTTTATTTATTCCCATCGCCACCTCGCCACGCATGGAGTAACAACCCCCTCCCCCCTCCTGTGCAAGGTAGCGCTAGGAAAAGACAACAAAGGCCACACTCGTTCACACTCAGTCTCTAGCTGTCATGTAATAATGCACCGAAACCACAGCTCCCTTTCCACATCCAGGCCCCACACAACTTTCCATGGTTTACCCCAGACGCTTCACATGCCCTGGTTCAATCCATTGACAGCACCTCAACCCCGGTATACCACATCGTTCCAATTCACTCTATTCCTTGCACGCCTTTCACCCTCCTGCATGTTCAGGCCCCTATCACACAAAATCTTTTTCACTCCATCTTTCCACCTCCAATTTGGTCTCCCACTTCTCCTCGTTCCCTCCACCTCTGACACATATATCCTCTTGGTCAATCTTTCCTCACTCATTCTCTCCATGTGACCAAACCATTTCAAAACACCCTCTTCTACTCTCTCAACCACACTCTTTTTATTTCCACACATCTCTCTTACCCTTACATTACTTACTCGATCAAACCACCTCACACCACATATTGTCCTCAAACATCTCATTTCCAGCACATCCACCCTCCTGCGCACAACTCTATCCATAGCCCACGCCTCGCAGCCATACAACATTGTTGGAACCACTATTCCTTCAAACATACCCATTTTTGCTTTCCGAGATAATGTTCTCGACTTCCAAACATTCTTCAAGGCTCCCAGAATTTTCGCTCCTTCCTCCACCCTATGATTTACTTCCGCTTCCATGGTTCCATCCGCTGCCAGATCCACTCCCAGATATCTAAAACACTTTAGTTCCTCCAGTTTTTCTCCATTCAAACTTACCTCCCAATTGACTTGACCCTCAACCCTACTGTACCTAATAACCTTGCTCTCATTCACATTTACTCTCAACTTTCTTCTTTCACACACTTTACCAAACTCAGTCACCAGCTTCTGCAGTTTCTCACATTAATCAGCCACCAGCCCTGTATCATCAGCGAACAACAACTGACTCACTTCCCAAGCTCTCTCATCCACAACAGATTGCATACTTGCCCCTCTTTCCAAAACATACATATACATACATATATATACATATATAGACATGTACATATTCATACTTGCTGATTTCATCCATTCCTGTCGCCACCTTGCCAAACATGAAATAACATTCAAGGTAGTGCCAGGAAAAGACATGTTGATATGCATATGTATATGTATGTATCCCTGGGGATAGGGGAGAAAGAATACTTCCCACGCATTCCTCACGTGTTGTAGAAGGTGACTAAAGGGGACGGGAGCGGGGGACCAGAAACCCTCCCTTCCTTATATTTTAACTTTCTAAAAGGGGAAACACAAGTAGGAGTCACGCGGGGAGTGCTCATCCTCCTTGAAGGCTCAGATTGGGGTGTCTAAATGTGTGTGGATATAACCAAGATGAGAAAAAAGTAGAGATAGGTAGTATGTTTGAGCAAAGGAACCTGGATGTTTTGGCTCTGAGTGAAACGAAGCTCAAGGGTAAAGGGGAAGAGTGGTTTGGGAATGTCTTGGGAGTAAAGTCAGGGGTTAGTGAGAGGACAAGAGTAAGGGAAGGAGTAGCACTACTCCTGAAACAGGAGTTGTGGGAGTATGTTATAGAGTGTAAGAAAGTAAATTCTAGATTGATGTGGGTAAAACTGAAAGTTGATGGAGAGAGATGGGTGATTATTGGTGCATATGCACCTGGGCATGAGAAGAAAGATCATGAGAGGCAAGTATTTTGGGAGCAGCTGAATGAGTGTGTTAGTGGTTTTGATGCACAAGACCGGGTTATAGTGATGGGTGATTTGAATGCAAAGGTGAGTAATGTGGAGTTGAGGGAATAATTGATATACATGGGGTGTTCAGTGCTATAAATGGAAATAGTGAAGAGCTTGTAGATTTATGTGCTGAAAAAGGACTGGTGATTGGGAATGCCTGGTTTAAAAAGCAAGACATACATAAGTATACGTATGTAAGTAGGAGAGATGGCCAGAGAACGTTATTGGATTACATGTTAATTGATAGGGGCGCGAAAGAGAGACTTTTGGATGTTAATGTGCTGAGAGGTGCAACTGGAGGGATGTCTGATCATTATCTCGTGGAGGCGAAGGTGAAGCTTTGTAGGGGTTTTCAGAAAAGAAGAGAGAATGTTGGGGTGAAGAGAGTGGTGAGAGTAAGTGAGCTTGGGAAGAAGACTTGTGTGAGGAAGTACCAGGAGAGACTGAGTACAGAATGGAAAAAGGTGAGAACAAAGGAGGTAAGGGGAGTGGGGGAGGAATGGGATGTGTTTAGGGAAGCAGTGATGGCTTGCGCAAAAGATGCTTGTGGCATGAGAAGCGTGGGAGGTGGGTTGATTAGAAAAGGTAGTGAGTGGTGGGATGAAGAAGTAAGATTATTAGTGAAAGAGAAGAGAGAGGCATTTGGATGATTTTTACAGGGGAAAAATGCAAATGAGTTGGAGATGTATAAAAGAAAGAGGCAGGAGGTCAAGAGAAAGGTGCAAGAGGTGAAAAATAGGGCAAATGAGAGTTGGGGTGAGAGAGTATCATTAAATTTTAGGGAGAATAAAAAGATGTTTTGGAAGGAGGTAAATAAAGTGTGTAAGACAAGGGAGCAAATGGGAACTTCAGTGAAGGGGGCTAATGGGGAGGTGAGAACAAGTAGTGGTGATGTGAGAAGGAGATGGAGTGAGTATTTTGAAGGTTTGTTGAATGTGTTTGATGATAGAGTGGCAGATATAGGGTGTTTTGGTCGAGATGGTGTGCAAAGTGAGAGGGTTAGGGAAAATGATTTGGTAAACAGAGAAGAGGTAGTAAAAGCTTTGCTGAAGATGAAAGCCGGCAAGGCAGTAGGTTTGGATGGTATTGCAGTGGAATTTATTAAAAAAGGGGATGACTGTATTGTTGACTGGTTGGTAAGGTTATTTAATGTATGTATGATTCATGGTGAGGTGCCTGAGGACTGGCGGAATGCTTGCATGCTGCCATTGTACAAAGGCAAAGGGGATAAAAGTGAGCGCTCAAATTACAGAGGTATAAATTTGTTGAGTATTCCTGGTAAATTATATGGGAGGGTATTGATTGAGAGGGTGAAGGCATGTACAGAGCATCAGATTGGGGAAGAGCAGTGTGGTTTCAGAAGTGGTAGAGGATGTGTGGATCAGGTGTTTGCTTTGAAGAATGTATGTGAGAAATACTTAGAAAAGCAAATGGATTTGTATGTAGCATTTATGAATCTGGAGAAGGCATATGATAGAGTTGATAGAGATGCTCTGTGGAAGGTATTAAGAATATATGGTGTGGGAGGCAAGTTTTTAGAAGCAGTGAAAAGTTTTTATCGAGGATGTAAGGCATGTGTACGTGTAGGAAGAGAGGAAAGTGATTGGTTCTCAGTGAATGTAGGTTTGCGGCAGGGGTGTGTGATGGCTCAATGGTTGTTTAATTTGTTTATGGATGGGGTTGTTAGGGAGGTGAATGCAAGAGTTTTGGAAAGAGGGGCAAGTATGCAGTCTGTTGTGGATGAGAGAGCTTGGGAAGTGAGTCAGTTGTTGTTCGCTGATGATACAGCACTGGTGGCTGATTCATGTGAGAAACTGCAGAAGCTGGTGACTGAGTTTGGTAAAGTGTGTGAAAGAAGAAAGTTAAGAGTAAATGTGAATAAGAGCAAGGTTATTAGATACAGTAGGGTTGAGGGTCAAGTCAATTGGGAGGTAAGTCTGAATGAAGAAAAACTGGAGGAAGTGAAGTGTTTTAGATATCTGGGAGTGGATCTGGCTGCGGAAGCAACCATGGAAGAGAAAGTGAATCATAGGAAGGGGGAGGGGGCGAAAATTCTGGGAGCCTTGAAGAATGTTTGGAAGTCGAGAACATTATCTCGGAAAGCAAAAATGGGTATGTTTGAAGGAATAGTGGTTCCAACAATGTTGTATGGCTGCGAGGCGTGGGCTATGGATAGAGTTGTGCATAGGAGGGTGGATGTGCTGGAAATGAGATGTCTGAGGACAATATGTGGTGTGAGGTGGTTTGATGGAGTAAGGAATGTAAGGGTAAGAGAGATGTGTGGAAATAAAAAGAGTGTGGTTGAGAGAGAAGAAGAGGGTGTTTTGAAATGGTTTGGTCACATGGAGAGAATGAGTGAGGAAAGATTGACCAAGAGGATATATGTGTCGGAGGTGGAAGGAATGAGGAGAAGTGGGAGACCAAATTGGAGGTGGAAAGATGGAGTGAAAAAGATTTTGAGTGATCGGGGCCTGAACATGCAGGAGGGTGAAAGACGTGCAAGGAATAGAGTGAATTGGAATGATGTGGTATACCGGGGTCGACGTGCTGTCAATGGATTGAACCAGGGCATGTGAAGTGTCTGGGGTAAACCATGGAAAGTTCTGTGTGGCCTGGATGTGGAAAGGGAGCTGTGGTTTCAGTGCATTATTACATGGCAGCTAGAGACTGAGTGTGAACGAATGGGGCCTTTGTTGTTTTTCCTAGCACTACCTCGCACACATGAGGGAGTGAGGGGGTTGTTATTCCATGTGTGGCGAGGTGGCGATGGGAATAAATAAAGGCAGAAAATATGAATTATGTACATGTGTATATATGTATATGTCTGTGTGTGTAAATATATGTGTACATTGAGATGTATTGGTATGTATATTTGCATGTGTGGACATGTATGTATATACATGTGTATGTGGGTAGGTTGGGCCATTCTTTCATCTGTTTCCTTGCGCTACCTCGCTAACGGGGAAGACAGCGACAAAGTAAAATAAAAAATAAATAAATATGTATATATGCATGTATGGGCATTTATGCATGGAATGAACCAGGGCATGTGAAGAGTATGGGGTAAACCATGGAAAGATATGTGGGGCCTGGATGTGCAAAGGGAGCTTTGGTTCGGTGCATTACACATGACAACTAGAGACTGAGTGTGAGCTAATGTGGCCTATTTAATGTCTTTTTCTGGAGGTAAGTCGCTGTAAGGGGAGGGACAGGCTATTTCCTATGTGGCAGGTAGTGACTGGAAGAGACGAAAGCAGCAAGTATTAATATAAGGGGAAACTGATGGAGTCACGCGGGGAGTGCTCATCCTCCTCGAAGGCTCAGATTGGGGTGTCTAAATGTGTGTGGATGTAACCAAGATGAGAAAAAGGAGAGATAGGTAGTATGTTTGAGGAAAGGAACCTGGGTGTTTTGGCTCTGAGTGAAACGAAG
Organism: Panulirus ornatus; assembly: GCF_036320965.1. Lineage (NCBI taxonomy): Eukaryota > Metazoa > Arthropoda > Malacostraca > Decapoda > Palinuridae > Panulirus > Panulirus ornatus. Next base: position 57,740 of record NW_027264746.1, read on the forward strand.
CTCAAGGGTAAAAGGGAAGAGTGGTTTGGGAATGTCTTGGGAGTAAAGTCAGGGGTTAGTGAGAGGACAAGAGCAAGGGAAGGAGTAGCACTACTCCTGAAACAGGAGTGATGGTAGTATGTGAGAGAGTGTAAGAAAGTAAACTCTAGATTGATATGGGTAAAACTGAAAGTGGATAGAGAGAGATGGGTGATTATTGGTGCATATGCACCTGGCAATGAGAAGAAAGATCATGAGAGGCAAGTGTTTTGGGAGCAGCTGAGTGAGTGAGTGTATTAGTAACTTTGATGCACGAGACCAGGTTATAGTGATGGGTAACTTGCATGCAAAGGTGAGCAATGTGGCAGTTGAGGGAATAATTGGCGTACCTAGGGTATTCAGTGTTGTAAATAGAAATGGTGAAGAGCTTGTAGATTTATGTGCTGAAAAAGAACTGGTGATTGAGAATACCTGGTTTAAATAAGGAGATATACATAAGTATATGTATGTAAGTAGGAGAGATGGCCAGAGCTCTATATGATTGCGTGTTAATTGATAGGCGTGTGAAAGAGAGACTTTTGGATGTTAATGTGCTGAAAGGTGCATCTGGAGGGATGTCTGATCATTATCTTCTGGAGGCGAAGGTGAAGATTGGTAGAGGTTTTCAGAAAAGAAGAGAGAATATTGGGGTGAAGAGGGTGGTGAGAGTAAGTGAGCTTGGGAAGGAGACTTGTGTGAGGAAGTACCAAGAGAGACCGAGTACAGAATGGAAAAGGGTGAGAACAAAGGACATAAGGGGAGTGGGAAGTTTTTTTTATTTTTTTTAGGAAACAAGAGAAGGGAAATACAATCCCCAAAAGGGGGGGGATATTTTTTGGAGTCACGCGGGGAGTGCTCATCCTCCTTGAAGGCTCAGATTGGGGTGTCTAAATGTGTGTGGATATAACCAAGATGAGAAAAAAGTAGAGATAGGTAGTATGTTTGAGCAAAGGAACCTGGATGTTTTGGCTCTGAGTGAAACGAAGCTCAAGGGTAAAGGGGAAGAGTGGTTTGGGAATGTCTTGGGAGTAAAGTCAGGGGTTAGTGAGAGGACAAGAGTAAGGGAAGGAGTAGCACTACTCCTGAAACAGGAGTTGTGGGAGTATGTTATAGAGTGTAAGAAAGTAAATTCTAGATTGATGTGGGTAAAACTGAAAGTTGATGGAGAGAGATGGGTGATTATTGGTGCATATGCACCTGGGCATGAGAAGAAAGATCATGAGAGGCAAGTATTTTGGGAGCAGCTGAATGAGTGTGTTAGTGGTTTTGATGCACAAGACCGGGTTATAGTGATGGGTGATTTGAATGCAAAGGTGAGTAATGTGGAGTTGAGGGAATAATTGATATACATGGGGTGTTCAGTGCTATAAATGGAAATAGTGAAGAGCTTGTAGATTTATGTGCTGAAAAAGGACTGGTGATTGGGAATGCCTGGTTTAAAAAGCAAGACATACATAAGTATACGTATGTAAGTAGGAGAGATGGCCAGAGAACGTTATTGGATTACATGTTAATTGATAGGGGCGCGAAAGAGAGACTTTTGGATGTTAATGTGCTGAGAGGTGCAACTGGAGGGATGTCTGATCATTATCTCGTGGAGGCGAAGGTGAAGCTTTGTAGGGGTTTTCAGAAAAGAAGAGAGAATGTTGGGGTGAAGAGAGTGGTGAGAGTAAGTGAGCTTGGGAAGAAGACTTGTGTGAGGAAGTACCAGGAGAGACTGAGTACAGAATGGAAAAAGGTGAGAACAAAGGAGGTAAGGGGAGTGGGGGAGGAATGGGATGTGTTTAGGGAAGCAGTGATGGCTTGCGCAAAAGATGCTTGTGGCATGAGAAGCGTGGGAGGTGGGTTGATTAGAAAAGGTAGTGAGTGGTGGGATGAAGAAGTAAGATTATTAGTGAAAGAGAAGAGAGAGGCATTTGGATGATTTTTACAGGGGAAAAATGCAAATGAGTTGGAGATGTATAAAAGAAAGAGGCAGGAGGTCAAGAGAAAGGTGCAAGAGGTGAAAAATAGGGCAAATGAGAGTTGGGGTGAGAGAGTATCATTAAATTTTAGGGAGAATAAAAAGATGTTTTGGAAGGAGGTAAATAAAGTGTGTAAGACAAGGGAGCAAATGGGAACTTCAGTGAAGGGGGCTAATGGGGAGGTGAGAACAAGTAGTGGTGATGTGAGAAGGAGATGGAGTGAGTATTTTGAAGGTTTGTTGAATGTGTTTGATGATAGAGTGGCAGATATAGGGTGTTTTGGTCGAGATGGTGTGCAAAGTGAGAGGGTTAGGGAAAATGATTTGGTAAACAGAGAAGAGGTAGTAAAAGCTTTGCTGAAGATGAAAGCCGGCAAGGCAGTAGGTTTGGATGGTATTGCAGTGGAATTTATTAAAAAAGGGGATGACTGTATTGTTGACTGGTTGGTAAGGTTATTTAATGTATGTATGATTCATGGTGAGGTGCCTGAGGACTGGCGGAATGCTTGCATGCTGCCATTGTACAAAGGCAAAGGGGATAAAAGTGAGCGCTCAAATTACAGAGGTATAAATTTGTTGAGTATTCCTGGTAAATTATATGGGAGGGTATTGATTGAGAGGGTGAAGGCATGTACAGAGCATCAGATTGGGGAAGAGCAGTGTGGTTTCAGAAGTGGTAGAGGATGTGTGGATCAGGTGTTTGCTTTGAAGAATGTATGTGAGAAATACTTAGAAAAGCAAATGGATTTGTATGTAGCATTTATGAATCTGGAGAAGGCATATGATAGAGTTGATAGAGATGCTCTGTGGAAGGTATTAAGAATATATGGTGTGGGAGGCAAGTTTTTAGAAGCAGTGAAAAGTTTTTATCGAGGATGTAAGGCATGTGTACGTGTAGGAAGAGAGGAAAGTGATTGGTTCTCAGTGAATGTAGGTTTGCGGCAGGGGTGTGTGATGGCTCAATGGTTGTTTAATTTGTTTATGGATGGGGTTGTTAGGGAGGTGAATGCAAGAGTTTTGGAAAGAGGGGCAAGTATGCAGTCTGTTGTGGATGAGAGAGCTTGGGAAGTGAGTCAGTTGTTGTTCGCTGATGATACAGCACTGGTGGCTGATTCATGTGAGAAACTGCAGAAGCTGGTGACTGAGTTTGGTAAAGTGTGTGAAAGAAGAAAGTTAAGAGTAAATGTGAATAAGAGCAAGGTTATTAGATACAGTAGGGTTGAGGGTCAAGTCAATTGGGAGGTAAGTCTGAATGAAGAAAAACTGGAGGAAGTGAAGTGTTTTAGATATCTGGGAGTGGATCTGGCTGCGGAAGCAACCATGGAAGAGAAAGTGAATCATAGGAAGGGGGAGGGGGCGAAAATTCTGGGAGCCTTGAAGAATGTTTGGAAGTCGAGAACATTATCTCGGAAAGCAAAAATGGGTATGTTTGAAGGAATAGTGGTTCCAACAATGTTGTATGGCTGCGAGGCGTGGGCTATGGATAGAGTTGTGCATAGGAGGGTGGATGTGCTGGAAATGAGATGTCTGAGGACAATATGTGGTGTGAGGTGGTTTGATGGAGTAAGGAATGTAAGGGTAAGAGAGATGTGTGGAAATAAAAAGAGTGTGGTTGAGAGAGAAGAAGAGGGTGTTTTGAAATGGTTTGGTCACATGGAGAGAATGAGTGAGGAAAGATTGACCAAGAGGATATATGTGTCGGAGGTGGAAGGAATGAGGAGAAGTGGGAGACCAAATTGGAGGTGGAAAGATGGAGTGAAAAAGATTTTGAGTGATCGGGGCCTGAACATGCAGGAGGGTGAAAGACGTGCAAGGAATAGAGTGAATTGGAATGATGTGGTATACCGGGGTCGACGTGCTGTCAATGGATTGAACCAGGGCATGTGAAGTGTCTGGGGTAAACCATGGAAAGTTCTGTGTGGCCTGGATGTGGAAAGGGAGCTGTGGTTTCAGTGCATTATTACATGGCAGCTAGAGACTGAGTGTGAACGAATGGGGCCTTTGTTGTTTTTCCTAGCACTACCTCGCACACATGAGGGAGTGAGGGGGTTGTTATTCCATGTGTGGCGAGGTGGCGATGGGAATAAATAAAGGCAGAAAATATGAATTATGTACATGTGTATATATGTATATGTCTGTGTGTGTAAATATATGTGTACATTGAGATGTATTGGTATGTATATTTGCATGTGTGGACATGTATGTATATACATGTGTATGTGGGTAGGTTGGGCCATTCTTTCATCTGTTTCCTTGCGCTACCTCGCTAACGGGGAAGACAGCGACAAAGTAAAATAAAAAATAAATAAATATGTATATATGCATGTATGGGCATTTATGCATGGAATGAACCAGGGCATGTGAAGAGTATGGGGTAAACCATGGAAAGATATGTGGGGCCTGGATGTGCAAAGGGAGCTTTGGTTCGGTGCATTACACATGACAACTAGAGACTGAGTGTGAGCTAATGTGGCCTATTTAATGTCTTTTTCTGGAGGTAAGTCGCTGTAAGGGGAGGGACAGGCTATTTCCTATGTGGCAGGTAGTGACTGGAAGAGACGAAAGCAGCAAGTATTAATATAAGGGGAAACTGATGGAGTCACGCGGGGAGTGCTCATCCTCCTCGAAGGCTCAGATTGGGGTGTCTAAATGTGTGTGGATGTAACCAAGATGAGAAAAAGGAGAGATAGGTAGTATGTTTGAGGAAAGGAACCTGGGTGTTTTGGCTCTGAGTGAAACGAAGCTCAAGGGTAAAAGGGAAGAGTGGTTTGGGAATGTCTTGGGAGTAAAGTCAGGGGTTAGTGAGAGGACAAGAGCAAGGGAAGGAGTAGCACTACTCCTGAAACAGGAGTGATGGTAGTATGTGAGAGAGTGTAAGAAAGTAAACTCTAGATTGATATGGGTAAAACTGAAAGTGGATAGAGAGAGATGGGTGATTATTGGTGCATATGCACCTGGCAATGAGAAGAAAGATCATGAGAGGCAAGTGTTTTGGGAGCAGCTGAGTGAGTGAGTGTATTAGTAACTTTGATGCACGAGACCAGGTTATAGTGATGGGTAACTTGCATGCAAAGGTGAGCAATGTGGCAGTTGAGGGAATAATTGGCGTACCTAGGGTATTCAGTGTTGTAAATAGAAATGGTGAAGAGCTTGTAGATTTATGTGCTGAAAAAGAACTGGTGATTGAGAATACCTGGTTTAAATAAGGAGATATACATAAGTATATGTATGTAAGTAGGAGAGATGGCCAGAGCTCTATATGATTGCGTGTTAATTGATAGGCGTGTGAAAGAGAGACTTTTGGATGTTAATGTGCTGAAAGGTGCATCTGGAGGGATGTCTGATCATTATCTTCTGGAGGCGAAGGTGAAGATTGGTAGAGGTTTTCAGAAAAGAAGAGAGAATATTGGGGTGAAGAGGGTGGTGAGAGTAAGTGAGCTTGGGAAGGAGACTTGTGTGAGGAAGTACCAAGAGAGACCGAGTACAGAATGGAAAAGGGTGAGAACAAAGGACATAAGGGGAGTGGGGGAGGAATGGGATTTATTTAGGAAAGTAGTGATGGCTTGCGCAAAAGATGCTTGTGGCATGAGAAGCAAGGGAGGTGGACAGATTAGAAAGGGTAGTGAGTGGTGGGATGAAGAAGTTAGATTATTAGTGAAAGAGAAGAGAGAGGCATTTGGACGATTTTTACAGGGAAATAATGCAAATGACTGGGAGATGTATAAAAGAGGCATGAGGTCAAGAGAAGCATGCAAGAGGTGAAAAAGAGGGCAAATGAGAGTTGGGGTGAGAGAGTATCATTAAATTTTAGGGAGAATAAAAAGATGTTTTGGAAGGAGGTATATATAGTGCGTAAGACAAGGAAACAAATGGGAACATCAGTGAAGGGGATAATGGGGAGGTGATAAGTAGTGGTGATGTGAGAAGGAGATGAAGTGAGTATTTTGAAGGTTTGTTGATTGTGTTAAATGATAGATTGGTAGATATAAGGTGTTTTGGTCGAGGTGATGTGCGAAGTGAGAGGATTAGGGAGAATGATTTGGTAAACAGAGAAGTAGTAGTGAGAGCTTTGCAGAAGATGAAAGCCAGCAAGGCAGCGGTTTTGGATGATTTGCAGTGGAATTTATTAAAAAAGGGGTTGACTGTGTTGTTGACTGGTTGGTGAGGATATTCAATGTATGTAAAGTGGCAGAATAATGCACAGGATTTAAGTTCCTGGCATGAAAAATTTCTTTTCTTAGAATTAATGGCAACATGAAGGCATTTAGGATTTCAAAACAGAGCCTCTCCCCTAATAGCGCAGCTAATTTTCTTCTACAATGATACCATAATCATTCTAATTGTAATTACCTCATTAGTGGGCTACACGATAGCATTGTTATCATTTAACGTTTTAACTAACCGATTTTTACTTGAAAATGAAACAATTGAGATGACCTGACTATTTTACCAGCAATTATCTTAGTAATCATTGCACTTCCATCTCTTCGACTACTTTATCTCCTAGATGATATAAACTCACCCAGGTTAACTATTAAGACCGTAGGTCATCAGTGGTATTGAAGATACAAATATTCCATCTTCACAGTACTAGAATTTGACTCTTATGTGACCCCCTCTAATGACTTAGAACAATTTGGATATCATCTTCTCAATGTAAATAACCAAATGGAAAATCCTATGGATAAACAAATTCGAATTTTAGTAACCACAGCTTATGTAATTCACTCACGAGCAGTTCCGTCTTCAGGAGTAAAAGACGCTGTACCTGTAAGCTTCATAGTTTCACGACCAGGTTTATTCTTTGGTCAATGTTCAGAGATTTGCGGAGCCAATCATAGATTTATAACTACTGTAGTTAAATCAATTTCTACCAATTCACTTTCATCATGAGTAGCAACTTCAAGAAAAGATTCACCTGATGACTGATACAAGTGTAGGTCTTTTAAACCTATTATGGTACCTAGATAACTCAGATGATTAAGATACCAAAAAATTAGTTAAATTATAATGCAAGTTTGTAAAGATTGAGTAGTTTTAAGGACATTTTTCAATGCTGCAAATAAGACCTCTAATATGATTAAACTTATTCATGATATTCATCACTAGTTTAGCTCTGTTTACCATCCTTCATTATTTCATTTCTCCAGCCAAAAAACTTATATTTTTCCTGAGCAAACAAAAAAATTTGAAAATTGAAAATGATAATTAGACTATTTTCTATCTTTGGACCGTTTAGTTTATTTTCAATTCCTTTAGACTGATTATCCACATTTATTGGAATTCTATTTTTGCCAATATCCTATTGAGCTTTGCCTTCTTGATGATTAGGTATTTGATCAGAATTGAGGCAGACTCTCCACAACAAATTAAAGTCATTATTACTGAATTCACTCATCGCAGTCACACTAATCATAACTTCGCTTTTTAGATTGGTTTGATTTAAAAATTCTTTAGGCCTCTTGCCTTATATCTTCAACAGATAAAGTCACATTGCTATAACTCTCTCATTAATACCTCCAATTTGAGTGACTCTAATGGTTTACAGTTGGTTTAAACATTATTTTATTTATTTATTTTGTTTTGTCGCTGTCTCCCGCGTTAGCGAGGTAGCGCAAGGAAGCAGACGAAAGAATGGCCCAACCCACCCAAATACACATGTATATACATACAAGTCCACACACGCAAATATACATACCTATACATCTCAATGTACACATATATATACACACACACATATACATATATACACATGTACATAATTCATACTATCTGCCTTTATTTATTCCCATCGCCACCTTGCCACACATGGAATAACAACCCCCTCCCCCCTCATGTGTGCGAGGTAGCGCTAGGAAAAGACAAGAAAGGCCCCATTTGTTCACACTCAGTCTCTAGCTGTCATGTAATAATGCACCGAAACCACAGCTCCCTTTCCACATCCAGGCCCCACAGAACTTTCCATGGTTTACCCCAGATGCTTCACATGCCCTGGTTCAATCCATTGACAGCACGTCGACCCCAGCATAAAACATTGTTCCAATTCACTCTATTCCTTGCACGCCTTTCACCCTCCTGCATGTTCTGGCCCTGATCACTCAAAATCTTTTTCACTCCATCTTTCCACCACCAATTTGGTCTCCCACTTCTCCTCGTTCCCTCCACCTCTGACACATATATCCTCTTGGTCAATCTTTCCTCACTCATTCTCTCCATGTGACCAAACCATTTCAAAACACCCTCTTCTGCTCTCTCAACCACACTCTGACACATATATCCTCTTGATCAATCTTTCCTCACTCATTCTCTCCATGTGACCAAACCATTTCAAAACACCCTCTTCTGCTCTCTCAACCACACTCTTTTTATTTCCAAACATCTCTCTTACCTTTACATTACTTACTCGATCAAACCACCTCACACCACATATTGTCCTCAAACATCTCATTTCAAGCACATCCACCCTCCTGCGCACAACTCTATCCATAGCCCACACCTCGCAACCATACATCATTGTTGGAACCACTATTCCTTCAAACATACCCACTTTTGCTTTCTGAGATAATGTTCTCAACTTCCAAACATTCTTCAAGGCTCCCAGAATTTTCGCCCCCTCCCCCACCCTATGATTCACTTCCGCTTCCATGGTTCCATCCGCTGCCAGATCCACTACCAGATATCTAAAACACTTTACTTCCTCCAGTTTTTCTCCATTCAGACTTACCTCACAACTGACTTGACCCTCAACCCTACTGTACCTAATAACCTTGCTCTTATTCACATTTACTCTTAACTTTCTTCTTTCACACACTTTACCAAACTCAGTCACCAGCTTCTGCAGTTTCTCACATGAATCAGCCACCAGTGCTGTATCATCAGCGAACAACTGACTCACTTCCCATGCTCTCTGATCCATAACAGACTGCATACTTGCCCCTCTTTCCAAAACTCTTGCATTCACCTCCCTAACAACCCCATCCATAAACAAATTAAACAACCATGAAGACATCACACACCCCTGCCGCAAACCTACATTCACTGAGAACCAATCACTTTCCTCTCTTCCTACACGTACACATGCCTTACATCCTCGATAAAAACTTTTCACTGCTTCTAACAACTTGCCTCCCACACCATATATTCTTAATACCTTCCACATAGCATCTCTATCAATTCTATCATATGCCTTGTCCAGATCCATAACTGCTACATACAAATCCATGTGCTTTTCTAAGTATTTCTCACATACATTCTTCAAAGCAAACACCTGATCCACACATCCTCTATCACTTCTGAAACCACACTGCTCTTCCCCAATCTGATGCTCTGTACATGCCTTCACCCTCTCAATCAATACCCTCCCATATAATTTACCAGGAATACTCAACAAACTTATACCTCTGTAATTTGAGCACTCACTCTTATCCCCTTTGCCTTTGTACAATGGCACTATGCAAGCATTCCGCCAATCCTCAAGCACCTCACCATGAGTCATACATACATTAAATAACCTTACCAACCAGTCAACAATACAGTCACCCCTTTTTTAATAAATTCCACTGCAATACCATCCAAACCTGCTGCCTTGCTGGCTTTCATCTTCCGCAAAGCTTTTACTACCTCTTCTCTGTTTACCAAATCATTTTCCCTAACCCTCTCACTTTGCACACCACCTCGACCAAAACACCCTATATCTGCCACTCTGTCATCAAACACATTCAACAAACCTTCAAAATACTTATTCCATCTCCTTCTCACATCACCACTACTTGTTATCACCTCCCTATTAGCCCTCTTCACTGAAGTTCCCATTTGCTCCCTTGTCTTATGCACTTTATTTACCTCCTTCCAAAACATCTTTTTATTCTCCCTAAAATCTAATGATACTCTCTCACCCCAACTCTCATTTGCCCTCTTTTTCACCTCTTGCACCTTCCTCTTGACCTCCTGCCTCTTTCTTTTATACATCTCTCACTCATTTGCATTTTTTCCCTGCAAAAATCGTCCAAATGCCTCTCTGTTCTCTGTCACTAATAATCTTACTTCTTCATCCCACCACTCACTACCCTTTCTAATCAACCCACCTCCCACGCTTCTCATGCCACGAGCATCTTTTGCGCAAGCCATCACTGCTTCCCTAAATACATCCCATTCCTCCCCCACTCCCCTTACCTCCTTTGTTCTCACCTTTTTCCATTCTGTACTCAGTCTCTCCTGGTACTTCCTCCCCTGGGGATAGGGGAGAAAGAATACTTCCCACGCATTCCTCACGTGTCGTAGAAGGCGACTAAAGGGGGCGGGAACGGGGGTCCAGAAACCCTCCCCTCCTAGCATTTTAACTTTCTAAAAGGGGAAACAGAAGGAGTCACGCGGGGAGTGCTCATCCTCCTCGAAGGCTCAGATTGGGGTGTCTAAATGTGTGTGGATATAACCAAGATGAGAAAAAAGGAGAGATAGGTAGTATGTTTGAGCAAAGGAACCTGCATGTTTTGGCTCTGAGTGAAACAAAGCTCAAGGGTAAAGGGGAAGAGTGGTTTGGGAATGCCTTGTGAGTAAAGTCAGGGGTTAGTGAGAGGACAAGAGTAAGGGAAGGAGTAGCACTACTCCTGAAACAGGAGTGGTGGGGGTATGTGATAGAGTATAAGAAAGTAAATTCTAGATTGATATGGGTAAAATTGAAAGTGGATGGAGAGAGATGGGTGATTATTGGTGCATATGCACCTGGGCATGAGAAGAAAGATCATGAGAGGCAAGTGTTTTGGGAGCAGCTGAATGAGTGTGTTAGTGGTTTTGATGCACAAGACCGGGTTATAGTGATGGGTGATTTGAATGCAAAGGTGAGTAATGTGGCAGTTGAGGGAATAATTGGTATATATGGGGTGTTCAGTGTTGTAAATGGAAATGGTGAAGAGCTTGTAGACTTATGTGCTGAAAAAGGACTGGTGATTGGGAATACCTGGTTTAAAAAGCGAGATATACATAATTATATGTATGTAAGTAGGAGAGATGGCCAGAGAGCGTTATTGGATTACGTGTTAATTGATAGGCGCGCGAAAGAGAGACTTTTGGATGTTAATGTGCTGAGAGGTGCAACTGGAGGGATGTCTGATCATTATCTTGTGGAAGCGAAGGTGAAGCTTTGTAGGGGTTTTCAGAAAAGAAGAGAGAATGTTGGGGTGAAGAGAGTAAGTGAGCTTGGTTTAAACATACTCAACATAAATTTCCCATTTAATACCTCAGGGAACACCAAGAATTCTAATACCTTTCATAATGGAAGTAAGGGGAGTGGGGGAGGAATGGGATGTATTTAGGGAATCAGTGATGGATTGCACAAAAGATGCTTGTGGCATGAGAAGAGTGGGAGGTGGGTTGATTAGAAAGGGTAGTGAGTGGTGGGATGAAGAAGTAAGAGTATTAGTGAAAGAGAAGAGAGAGGCATTTGGACGATTTTTGCAGGGAAAAAATGCAATTGAGTGGGAGATGTATAAAAGAAAGAGACAGGAGGTCAAGAGAAAGGTGCAAGAGGTTGGGGTGAGAGAGTATCATTAAATTTTAGGGAGAATAAAAAGATGTTCTGGAAGGAGGTAAATAAAGTGCGTAAGACAAGGGAGCAAATGGGAACTTCAGTGAAGGGCGCAAATGGGGAGGTGATAACAAGTAGTGGTGATGTGAGAAGGAGATGGAATGAGTATTTTGAAGGTTTGTTGAATGTGTTTGATGATAGAGTGGCAGATATAGGGTGTTTTGGTCGAGGTGGTGTGCAAAGTGAGAGGGTTAGGGAAAATGATTTGGTAAACAGAGAAGAGGTAGTAAAAGCTATGCGGAAGATGAAAGCTGGCAAGGCAGCAGGTTCGGATGGTATTGCAGTAGAATTTATTAAAAAAGGGGGTGACTGTATTGTTGACTGGTTGGTAAGGTTATTTAATGTATGTATGACTCATGGTGAGGTGCCTGAGGATTGGCGGAATGCATGCATAGTGCCATTGTACAAAGGCAAAGGGGATAAGAGTGAGTGCTCAAATTACAGAGGTATAAGTTTGTTGAGTATTCCTGGTAAATTATATGGGAGGATATTGATTGAGAGGGTGAAGGCATGTACAGAGCATCAGATTGGGGAAGAGCAGTGTGGTTTCAGAAGTGGTAGAGGATGTGTGGATCAGGTGTTTGCTTTGAAGAATGTATGTGAGAAATACTTAGAAAAGCAAATGGATTTGTATGTAGCATTTATGGATCTGTAGAAGGCATATGATAGAGTTGACAGAGATGCTCTGTGGAAGGTATTAAGAATATATGGTGTGGGAGGCAAGTTGTTAGAAGCAGTGAAAAGTTTTTATCGAGGATGTAAGGCATGTGTACGGGTAGGAAGAGAGGAAAGTGATTGGTTCTCAGTGAATGTAGGTTTGCGGCAGGGGTGTGTGATGTCTCCATGGTTGTTTAATTTGTTTATGGATGGGGTTGTTAGGGAGGTGAATGCAAGAGTTTTGGAAAGAGGGGCAAGTATGAAGTCTGTTGGGGATGAGAGAGCTTGGGAAGTGAATCAGTTGTTGTTCGCTGATGATACAGCGCTGGTGGCTGATTCATGTGAGAAACTGCAGAAGCTGGTGACTGAGTTTGGTAAAGTGTGTGAAAGAAGAAAGTTAAGAGTAAATGTGAATAAGAGCAAGGTTATTAGGTACAGTAGGGTTGAGGGTCAAGTCAATTGGGAGGTGAGTTTGAATGGAGAAAAACTGGAGGAAGTGAAGTGTTTTAGATATCTGGGAGTGGATCTGGCAGCGGATGGAACCATGGAAGCAGAAGTGGATCATAGGGTGGGGGAGGGGGCGAAAATTCTGGAAGCCTTGAAGAATGTGTGGAAGTCGAGAACATTATCTCGGAAAGCAAAAATGGGTATGTTTGAAGGAATAGTGGTTCCAACAATGTTGTATGGTTGCGAGGCGTGGGCTATGGATAGAGTTGTGCGCAGGAGGATGGATGTGCTGGAAATGAGATGTTTGAGGACAATGTGTGGTGTGAGGTGGTTTGATCGAGTAAGTAACGTAAGGGTGAGAGAGATGAGTGGAAATAAAAAGAGTGTGGTTGAGAGAGCAGAAGAGGGTGTTTTGAAATGGTTTGGGCACATGGAGAGAATGAGTGAGGAAAGATTGACCAAGAGGATATATGTGTCGGAGGTGGAGGGAACGAGGAGAAGAAGGAGACCAAATTGGAAGTGGAAAGATGGAGTGAAAAAGATTTTGTGTGATCGGGGCCTGAACATGCAGGAGGGTGAAAGGATGGCAAGGAATAGAGTGAATTGGAGCGATGTGGTATACCGGGGTTGACGTGCTGTCAGTGGATTGAATCAGGGCATGTGAAGCGTCTGGGGTAAACCATGGAAAGCTGTGTAGGTATGTATATTTGCGTGTGTGGATGTGTATGTATATACATGTGTATGGGGGTGGGTTGGGCCATTTCTTTCGTCTGTTTCCTTGCGCTACCTCGCAAACGCGGGAGACAGTGACAAAGCAAAAAAAAAAAAAAAAAAAAAACTGTAATTGAATCTACCAGAAACAATTCGGCCATGAACTATAGCAATTTGATTGGCAGCTAACATAATTGCAGGCCATCTTCTCCTAACTCTCTTAGGACAATCCAGCCCTCATATAGATTCATCAACTTTACTATCAATTCTCATGATTTCTCAAATCCTCCTCCTATTAGAATAAGCTATTGTAGTTATCCAATCCTACATATTGACCGTTCTAGGAACTCTCTACACAAGAGAAATCAACTAATGCCATCTTCTCACAGATTCCACCCTTATCACTTAATAAGCAAAAGACCATGACCACTAACCCGATCTATTAGAGCAATAATACTACTCGGTTAGTAAAATGATGTCAAGAAACTGGTATCAGACTTCTCTTATGGGAGTAATTAGAACTATTCTAACAATTCAATGATGACGAGATGTTAGCCGAGAGGCCATTTATCAGGGTTTACACACATCAGTAGTTAGAAAAGACCTTCGATTAGGTATAATTTCATTTACTGTATCAGAGGTTTTATTTTTCTTTTCATTTTTTCGAGCTTTTTTCATAGAAGATTATGCCCTACAATTGATATTGGAACCTCGTGACCACCAGCTGGAATCCAGCCATATAACCCATTCCAGATCCCTGTTCTAAATACAACTATCTTAATTTCATCCGGAGCAACAGTAACATGAGCCCATTATTCTATCATAGAGTCTAAACACTCGGAAGCGATTCAAAGACTTTTCTTAACAATTCTATTAGGAACCTACTTTACTGCCCTTCAAGCATTAGAATATTTTGAAGCCACTTTCACTATTGCTGATTCAGCTTATGGTTCTACTTTTTTTGTAGCAACTGGATTACATGGTCTCCATGTAATCATTGGAACATTATTTTTAAGAGTCTGCTTATATCGGCTTTACATGTGCCACTTCTCATGTAATAATCATTTTGGATTTGAAGCTGCTGCATACTGACATTTCATCGATGTAGTTTGATTAATCCTTTACGTGTGCATCTACTGATAAGGGGGATAAACTTTTTAGTATACTAAGTACCTCCTCCTTCTAAGTGGAAAGTCTAAACTAATTTAGAAAAGGCATGTACAGAGCATCAGACTGGGGAAGAGCAGTGTTGTTTCAAAAGTGGTAGAGGAGGTGTGGATTAGGTGTTTGTTTTGAAAAATGTATGTGAGAAATACTTAGAAGAGCAAATGGATTTGTATGTAGCATTTATGAATCTGGAGAAGGCATATGATAGAGTTGATAGAGATCCTCTGAGGAAGGTATTAAGAATATATGGTGTGGGAAGCAAGTTGTTAGAGCAGTGAAAAGTTTTTATCGAGGATGTAAGGCATGTGTGAGCAGGAAGAGAGGAAAGTGATTGGTTCTCAGTGAATGTTGGTTTATGGCAGAAGTGTGTGATGTCTCCATGGTTGTTTACTTTGTTTATGGATGGGGTTGTTAGGAGGTGAATGCAAGAGTTTTGGAAAGAGGGGCAAGTATGCAGTCTGTTGTGAATGAGAGAGCTTGGGAAGTGAGTCAGTTGTTGTTCGTTGATGATACAGCACTGGTGGCTGATTTGGGTGAGAAACTGCAGAAGCTGGTGACTGAGTTTGGTAAAGTGTATGAGAGAAAAAAGCTGGAAGTAAGTGTGAATAAGAGTAAGGTTGTAAGGTTCAGTAGGGTTGAGGTACAAGTTAACTGGGAGGTAAGTTCGAATAGAAAAAACTGGAGGACGTGAAGTTTTTACATATTTGGGTGTGGATTTAGCAGCAGATGGAACAATGGAAGCTGAAGTGATTCACAGGGTATGGGAGGGGACAAAGGTTCTGGTAGCACTGAAGAATGTGTGAAAGGAGAGATCATTATCTCGGAGCAAAAATGAGTAGGTTTGCAAGGCATGTAGATAGGATTGTGCAGAGGAGGGTGGACGTGTTTGGAAATGAAATGTTTGAGGACATGCTAAGTGAGGTGTTTTGATCAAATGAGTAATGAAGGATAAGAGAGATGTGTGGGGTGATTGTGAAACAGGATGTATGTGTCAGAGGTGGAGGGAACGAGAAGCGGGAGACCAGAATGGAGGTGGAAGGATGGAGTGAAAAAGATTTTGAGTGATCAGGGCCTGAACATACAGGAGGGTGAAAGGCGTGCAAGGTATAGAGTGAATTGAAATGATGTGATATACCAAGGTCGACGAGCTGTCAATGGATTGAACCAGGGCATGAAAAATATCTGGGGTAAACCATGGAAAGTTTTGTGAGGCCTGGAAGTGGAAAGGGAGCTGTGGTTTCGGTGCATTACACATGATAGCTACAGACTGAATGTACGCAAATGTGAATTTTGTTGTCTTTTCCTAGCACTACCTTGCGCGCTTGTGGGGGAGGGGAATGCTATTTCGTGTGTTGCAGGGTGGCGATGGGAATGGATGAAGGCAGCAAGTATGAATATGCACATGTGTATATATGTATATGTCTGTGTAAGTATATATATGTATATGTTCAAATGTATAGGTATATATATGTGCCTGTGTGGGCATTTATGTATATACATGTGTATGTGAGTGAGTTGGGCCATTCTTCATCTGTTACTTTGCGCTACCTCGCTAACGTTGGAGACACAGACATACATACACAGATATATACATATCTACACATGTACATAATTCATAATATGCCCATATTAATTCCCGTCGCCACCCCGCCACACATGAAAATGACAAGTCCCTACCCCAGCATGTGCGCGAGGTAGCGCTAGGAAAAGAGAACAAAGGCCACATTCGTTCACACTCAGTCTCTAGCTGTCATGTATAATGCACAGAAACCACAGCTCCCTTTGCACATCCAGGCCCCACAAAACTTTCCATAGTTTATACCAGACGCTTCACATGCCCTGGTTTAATCCATTGACAGCACGTCAACCCCGGTATACCACGTCGTTCCAATTCACTCTATTCCTTGCACGCCTTTCACCCTCCTGCATGTTCAGGCCGTGATCACTCAAAATCTTTTTCACTCCGTCTTTCCACCTCCAATTTGGTCTCCCACTTCTCATTCCCTCCAGCTCAGACACATATATCCTCTTGGTCAATCTTTCCTCACTCATTCTCTCCATGTGACCAAACCATTTCAAAACACCCTCTTCTGCTCTCTCAACCACACTCTTTTTATTTCCACACACCTCTCTTACCCTTTCATTACTTACTTGATCAAACCACCTCACACCACATATTGTCCTCAAACATCTCATTTCCAGCACATCCACCCTCCTCCGTACAACTCTATCTATAGCCCACACCTCGCAACCATATAACATTGATGGAACCACTATTCCTTCAAACATACCCATTTTTGCTTTCCAAGATAACATTCTCAATTTCCACACATTTTTCAACGCTCCCAGAACTTTCGCCCCCTCCCCCACCCTATGATTCACTTTCACTTCCATGGTCCCTTCTGCTGCCAAATCCACTCCCAGATATCTAAAACACTTCACTTCCTCCAGTTTTTCTACATTCAAACTTACCTCCCAACTGACTTGTCCCTCAACCCTACTGCACCTAATGACCTTGCTCTTATTCACATTCACTCTCAGCTTTCTTCTTTCACACACTTTACCAAACTCAGTCACCAGCTTCTGCAGTTTCTCACCCGAATCAGCCATCAATGCTGTATCATCAGCGAACAACAACTGACTCACTTCCCAAGCCCTCTCATCCACAATAGACTGAATACTTGCCCCTCTCTCCAAAACACTTGCATTCACCTCCCTAACAACCCCATCCATAAAAATATTGAACAACCTTGGAGACATCATGCATCCCAGCCGCAAACCAACATTCACTGAGAACCAATCACTTTCCTCTTTTCCTACACGTACACATGCCTTACATCCTCGATAAAAACTTTTCACTGCTTCTAACAACTTGCCTCCCACACCATATATTCTTAATACCTTCCACAGAGCATCTCTATCAACTTGCTATCATATGCCTTTCCAGATCCATAAATGCTACATACAAATCCATTTGCTTTTCTAAGTATTTCTCACATACATTCCTCAAAGCAAACACCTGATCCACACATCCTCTACCACTTCTGAAACCACACTGCTCTTCCCCAATCTGATGCTCTGTACATGCCTTCACCCTCTCAATCAATAACCTCCCATAATTTCCCAGGAATACTCAATAAACTTATACCTCTGTAATTTGATGTATATTATCCCTGGGGATAGGGGTGAAAGAATACTTCCCACGCATTCCTCGAGTGTCGTAGAAAGCGACTAGAGGGGACGGGAGCGGGGGGCCAGAAATCCTCCCCTCCTTGTATTTTTTAACTTTCTAAAATGGGAAACAGAAGAAGGAGTCACACGGGGAGTGCTCATACTCCTCGAAGGCTCAGATTGGGGTGCCTAAATGTGTGTGGATGTAACCAAGATGTGAAAAAAGGAGAGATAGGTAGTATGTTTGAGGAAAGGAACCTGGATGTTTTGGCTCTGAGTGAAACAAAGCTCAAAGGTGAAGGGGAAGAGTGGTTTGGGAATGTCTTGGGAGTAAAGTCAGGGGTTAGTGAGAGGACAAGAGCAAGGGAAGGAGTAGCAGTACTCCTGAAACAGGAGTTGTGGGAGTACGTGATAGAATGTAAGAAAGTAAATTCTCGATTAATATGGGTAAAACTGAAAGTTGATGGAGAGAGATGGGTGATTATTGGTGCATATGCACCTGGGCATGAGAAGAAAGATCATGAGAGGCAAGTGTTTTGGGAGCAGCTGAATGAGTGTGTTAGTGGTTTTGATGCACGAGACCGGGTTATAGTGATGGGTGATTTGAATGCAAAGGTGAGTAATGTGGCAGTTGAGGGAATAATTGGTATACATGGGGTGTTCAGTGTTGTAAATGGAAATGGTGAAGAGCTTGTAGATTTATGTGCTGAAAAAGGACTGATGATTGGGAATACCTGGTTTAAAAAGCGAGATATACATAAGTATACTTATGTAAGTAGGAGAGATGGCCAGAGAGCGTTATTGGATTACGTGTTAATTGACAGGCGCGCGAAAGAGAGACTTTTGGATGTTAATGTGCTGAGAGGTGCAACTGGAGGGATGTCTGATCATTATCTTGTGGAGGCTAAGGTGAAGATTTGTATGGGTTTTCAGAAAAAAAGAGTGAATGTTGGGGTGAAGAGGGTGGTGAGAGTAAGTGAGCTTGGGAAGGAGACTTGTGTGAGGAAGTACCAGGAGAGACTGAGTACAGAATGGAAAAAGGTGAGAACAATGGAAGGGGAGTGGGGGAGGAATGGGATCTATTTAGGGAATCAGTGATGGATTGCGCAAAAGATGCTTGTGGCATGAGAAGAGTGGGAGGTGGGTTGATTACAAAGGGTAGTGAGTGGTGGGATGAAGAAGTAAGAGTATTAGTGAAAGAGAAGAGAGAGGCATTTGGACGATTTTTGCAGGGAAAAAATGCAGTTGAGTGGGAGACGTATAAAAGAAAGAGACAGGAGGTCAAGAGAAAGGTGCAAGAGGTGAAAAAAAGGGCAAATGAGAGTTGGGGTGAGAGAGTATCATTAAATTTTAGGGAGAATAAAAAGATGTTCTGGAAGGAGGTATATAAAGTGCGTAAGACAAGGGAGCAAATGGGAACTTCAGTGAAGGGCGCAAATGGGGAGGTGATAACAAGTAGTGGTGATGTGAGAAGGAGATGGAGTGAGTATTTTGAAGGTTTGTTGAATGTGTTTGATGATAGAGTGGCAGATATAGGGTGTTTTGGTCGAGGTGGTGTGCAAAGTGAGAGGGTTAGGGAAAATGATTTGGTAAACAGAGAAGAGGTAGTAAAAGCTTTGCGGAAGATGAAAGCCAGCAAGGCAGCAGGTTTGGATGGTATTGCAGTGGAATTTATTAAAAAAGGGGGTGACTGTATTGTTGACTGGTTGGTAAGGTTATTTAATGTATGTATGACTCACGGTGAGGTGCCTGAGGATTGGCGGAATGCGTCCATAGTGCCATTGTACAAAGGCAAAGGGGATAAGAGTGAGTGCTCAAATTACAGAGGTATAAGTTTGTTGAGTATTCCTGGTAAATTATATGGGAGGGTATTGATTGAGAGGGTGAAGGCATGTACAGAGCATCAGATTGGGGAAGAGCAGTGTGGTTTCAGAAGTGGTAGAGGATGTGTGGATCAGGTGTTTGCTTTGAAGAATGTATGTGAGAAATACTTAGAAAAGCAAATGGATTTGTATGTAGCATTTATGGATCTGGAGAAGGCATATGATAGAGTTGATAGAGATGCTCTGTGGAAGGTATTAAGAATATATGGTGTGGGAGGAAAGTTGTTAGAAGCAGTGAAAAGTTTTTATCGAGGATGTAAGGCATGTGTACGTGTAGGAAGAGAGGAAAGTGATTGGTTCTCAGTGAATGTAGGTTTGCGGCAGGGGTGTGTGATGTCTCCATGGTTGTTTAATTTGTTTATGGATGGGGTTGTTAGGGAGGTGAATGCAAGAGTTTTGGAAAGAGGGGCAAGTATGAAGTCTGTTGGGGATGAGAGAGTTTGGGAATTGAGTCAGTTGTTGTTCGCTGATGATACAGCGCTGGTGGCTGATTCATGTGAGAAACTGCAGAAGCTGGTGACTGAGTTTGGTAAAGTGTGTGAAAGAAGAAAGTTAAGAGTAAATGTGAATAAGAGCAAGGTTATTAGGTACAGTAGGGTTGAGGGTCAAGTCAATTGGGAGGTGAGTTTGAATGGAGAAAAACTGGAGGAAGTGAAGTGTTTTAGATATCTGGGAGTGGATCTGGCAGCGGATGGAACCATGGAAGCGGAAGTGGATCATAGGGTGGGGGAGGGGGCGAAAATTCTGGGAGCCTTGAAGAATGTGTGGAAGTCGAGAACATTATCTCGGAAAGCAAAAATGGGTATGTTTGAAGGAATAGTGGTTCCAACAATGTTGTATGGTTGCGAGGCGTGGGCTATGGATAGAGTTGTGCGCAGGAGGATGGATGTGCTGGAAATGAGATGTTTGAGGACAATGTGTGGTGTGAGGTGGTTTGATCGAGTAAGTAACGTAAGGGTAAGAGAGATGTGTGGAAATGAAAAGAGTGTGGTTGAGAGAGCAGAAGAGGGTGTTTTGAAATGGTTTGGGCACATGGAGAGAATGAGTGAGGAAAGATTGACCAAGAGGATATATATGTCGGAGGTGGAGGGAACGAGGAGAAGAGGGAGACCAAATTGGAGGTGGAAAGATGGAGTGAAAAAGATTTTGTGTGATCGGGGCCTGAACATGCAGGAGGGTGAAAGGAGGGCAAGGAATAGAGTGAATTGGAGCGATGTGGTATACCGGGGTTGACGTGCTGTCAGTGGATTGAATCGGGGTATGTGAAGCGTCTGGGGTAAACCATGGAAAGTTGTGTAGGTATGTATATTTGCGTGTGTGGACGTATGTATATACATGTGTATGGGGGTGGGTTGGGCCATTTTTTTCGTCTGTTTCCTTGCGCTACCTCGCAAACGCGGGAGACAGCAACAAAGCAAAAAAAAAAAAAAAAAAAAAAGGGGTTAATTGAATCTACCAGAAACAATTGGCCGAACTATAGCAATTTGATTGGCAGCTAACATAATTGCGGGCCATCTTCTCCTAACTCTTTAGGACAATCCAGCCCCTCATATAGATTCATCAATTTACTATAATTCTCATGATTTCTCAAATCCTCCCCCCTATTAGAATAAGCTATTGAGTTATCCAATCCTACATATTGACCGTTTAGGAACTTTTTTTTTTTTTTCTAACACAAGGAAATAATTTAATCCATCTTCTCACAGTTTCCACCCTTTATCACTTAATAAGCAAAAGACCATGCCCACAAACCCGATCTATTAGAGCAATAATACTCTCGGTTTTTGTAAAATGATGTAAAGAAACGGGTATAGACTTTCTTATGGGAGTAATTGAACTATTCTAACAATTCATGATGACGAGATGTTACCCAAGGCCATTTTTCAGGGGTTTAACACATCAGTAGTTAAAAAGACTTCGATTAGGTATAATTTTATTTACTGTATCAGAGGTTTTTTTTTCTTTTCATTTTTTCGAGCTTTTTTTCATAGAAGTTATGCCCTCAATTGATATTGGGAAACCTCGTGACCACCACGGAAAACCAGCCAATAACCCATTCCAGATCCCCGTTCTAAATAAACTATTTAAATTTTATCCGGAGCAACAGAACAACCCATTATTCTATCATAAGTCTAAAAATCGGAAGCATTCAAAGACTTTTCTTAACAATTCTATTAGGAACCACTTTATGCCCCTTCAAAGCATTAAATATTTTGAAGCCACTTTCACTATTGCTGATTCAGCTTATGGTTTTCTTTTTTTCCAAATTTTGTAATCATTGGGAAAATATTTTAAAAAGTCTGATATCGGCTTACTGTCCACTTCTCATGTAATAATCATTTTGGATTTGAAGTGCTGCATATGAATTTATCGATGTGTTTATTAAACCTTTACGTGTGCATCTACTGATAAGGGGGTAAACTTTTTTGTATACTAAGTACCTCCTCCTTCTAGTGGAAAGTCTAAACTAATTTAGAAAAGGCATGTACAGAGCATAGATGGGGGAAGAGCAGTGTTTTTTCAAAAGTGGTAGAGGAGGTGTGGATTAGGTGTTTGTTTGAAAAATGTTGTGAAAATACTTAGAAGGCAAATGGGGTTTTTATTACATTTTTGAATCTGGGAAGGATATGATAGAGTTTATAGAGATCCTCTGAGGAAGGTATTTGAAAATATGGTGGGGAAAACAAGTTGTTAGGCATGAAAAGTTTTTATCGAGGTTTAAAAGGATGTGTGAGCAGGAAAAAGGAAAGTGATTGGTTCCAGTGAATGTTGGTTTAGGCAGAAGTGTGTGATTTCTCCAGGGTTTGGGTTTCCCTTTGTTTATGGAAATGGGGTTGTTTAGGGAGGTAAATTGGCAAGATTTTGGAAAGGGGGGCAAGTAGGCAGTCGGGTTGTGAATGAGGGGAGTTTGGGGAAGGGGTTCAGTTGTTTTTCCCTTTGATGATACAGCCTGGGGGCTGTTTTGGGGTGAAAAACTGCAAAAAGCGGGTTTGACTGAGTTTGGTAAAGTGTATAAAGAGAAAAAAGCGGGAAGTAAGTGTGAATAAGAGAAAAGGGTTTGGAAAGGGTTCAGAAAGGGTTGGGGGAAACAAGTTAACTGGGAGGTAATTTCGAATAGAAAAAACTGGGGACTGAATTTTTTTACATATTTGGGTGGGGATTTAGCAGCAGATGGAACAAGGGAAAGGGCCTAAAAAGTGATTCACAGGGTATGGGGGGGGACAAAGGTTTGGTAGCCCCTGAAAATGGGTGAAAGGAGAGATCATTATCTCGGGGGCAAAAATGAGTAGGTTTGCAAGGCATGTAGATAGGTTTGGGTTGAAAGGGGAGGGGGGCCCGTTTTTGGAAAATGAAATTTTTTGGGGACATGCTAAGTGGGGTTTTTTTGGGATCAAATGAGAAAAGGGAAGGATAAGAGAGATGTGTGGGGTAAATTGTAAAACAGGATGTATGTGTCAGAGGTGGAGGGAACGAGAAGCGGGAGACCAGAATGGGGTTTGGAAAAAGGATGGAGTGAAAAAGATTTTGTGTTTTCGGGGGCCTAACATCAGGGGGGAAAAGGGTGAAAGGTTTGAAAGGGAATTAAAAAGTATATACCAATACACCAATTTAACCCCATGTAGGGAAAATAAATTTTATAATATTTTCTTTCCATTTTTAATTTAATTATAGTTGGGGCCCTTCCCATCTTTTTTCCCACCCGCAATTAAAAAACCTTTAATTCCAGCCCAAAAAACCATGAAAAATAAAGCCCTTTTTTCCCTACCCCCCCTAAAAACCCCCCCCCCCCGCATGGCCAAGGTAGGCTAGGAAAGGGAAACAAAGGCCACATTCGTTCACACTCAGTCTCTTTTGCTGTCATGTATAAAAGGGACAGAAACCCCAGCTCCCTTTGCACATCCAGGCCCCCCCAAAACTTTTCCCCTAATTTATACCAGGAAAAAGCTTCACATGCCCTGGTTTTAAACCATTGAACCAAACACTTTAACCCCGGTATAAACCCCATCGTTTCCAAAATTTACTCTATTCCCTTTCACGCCTTTTACCCTCCTGCAAAGTTCAGGCCGTGAAATTTCAAAAATCAAAATCTTTTTCACTCCTCTTTCCCCCCCTCCAATTTTGGGCTCCCACTTCTCATTCCCTCCAGGCTCAGACACATATATCCTCTTTTTCAATCTTTCCTCACTCATTCTCTCCATGTGACCAAAACCCTTTCAAAACACCCTCTTCTGCTCCTCAAAAACCCCACTCTTTTTTTTCCACACAATCTCTCTTACCCTTCTTACTTACTTGATCAAACCCCCTCAACCACAAATTTTCCTCAAAACACCCCATTTCCACACATCCCAAAAATCCTCCCCAAAAACTCATCCATAGCCCACACCCCGCAACCATATTTAAAATTGATGGAACCAAATATTCCTTTTAAAAATACCCATTTTTTCTTTCGAAAATAAATTTTTCAATTTCCAAACATTTTTCAAAGGCTCCCAAAAATTTTTTCCCCCTCCCCCAAACCCCATGATTCACTTTCACTTCCATGGCCCTTCTGCTGGGGCCAAAAAAAAAACCCACTCCCAGATATCTAAAACACTTTACTTCCTCCAGGTTTTTTTCCCTTCAAAACCCCACCTCCCAATTTACTTGCCCTCAACCCTAAATGCACCTAATGACCTTGCTCTTATTCACATTTACTCTTAACTTTCTTCTTTTCACACACTTTACCCAAAACCCGTCACCCCGCTTTTTGCAGTTTCCTTCCCCATTTAATCACCAAAAAGCCTGTATCATCAAACGAAAAAAACTGAAATCACTTCCCAAGGGTCCCCTCATCCCCCAAAAGAATTCAAAACTTGCCCCTCTTTCCAAAACCCTTTCATTTACCTCCCCAACAACCCCATCCATAAAAAATTAAAAAAACCTTTGGGGACATCACACCCCCCCTCCCAAAAACCAAAATTCACTGAGAACCAATCCCCTTTCCCCTTTTTTTCCCACACCGGGGACACATTCCTTACAAACCTTTGATAAAAACTTTTTACTGCTTCTTTAAAAACTTTTCCCACACCATATATTCTTAATACCTTCCACATAGCATCTCTATCAATTCTTTTTCATATGCCTTTCCAGAAACCAAAAAATCTACATACAAAAACCATTGCTTTTTTTAAGTATTTCTCAAAAATACATTCCTTTAAAGCAAAAACCTGATCCAAAACATCCTCTACCCCTTCTGAAAACCCCACTGCTCTTCCCCAATCTGATGCTCTTACATGCCTTCACCCTCTCAAAACAATAACCCTTTCCCCTTTAAATGATCATACAAACATTAAATAACCTTACCAACCAGTAAAACAATACAGTAAACCCCCTTTTTTAATAAATTCCACTCAATACCATCCAAACCTGCTGCCTTCCCGGGTTTTCATCTTCCGAAAAGGGCTTTTCCCTACCTCTTCTCTGTTTACCAAATCATTTTCCCTAACCCTCTCACTTTGCACACCCCCCAACGAAAAACCCTATATCTGCCACCCCCTTTTTCCACAAACAAAATTCAAAAAACCCTTTCAAAAATTTATTCCATCCCCCTTCTCCCCTTCACCACTATTTTTTTCCCACCTCCCTATTAGCCCTCTTCACTGAAGTTCCCATTTGCTCCCTTGTCTTATGAAACTTTTTTTACCCCCTTTCCCCAAAAAAATCTTTTTATTCTCCCTAAAATCTAATAAATTACTCTCCACCCCAACTCTCATTTGCCCTCTTTTTCACCTCTTGCACCCTTCCTCTTGACCTCCTGCCTCTTTCTTTTAACTCTCTCACTCATTTGCTTTTTTTTCCCTCAAAAATCGTCCAAATGCCTCTCTGTTCTCTGTCACAAATAATCTTACTTCTTAAACCCACCACTCACCTCCCCTTTTCTAATCAACCCACCTCCCACGTTTCCCCCAAGCCACGAGCATCTTTTGCGCAAGCCATCACTGTTTTCCCCTAAAACATCCCTTTCCCTTTCCCCCACTCCCCTTACCTCCTTTGTTCTCCCCTTTTTTCCCTTTCCCTGTACTCAGCCCTCCCTGGTACTTCCTCCCCGGGGATAGGGGGAAAGAATATTTTCCCACGCATTCCCCCAAGTGTCGTAAAAGGCGACTAAGGGGGGGGGAAAGGGGGGGGCCAGAAACCCTCCCCTCCTTGTTTTTTTTAATTTCTAAAAGGGGAAACAGAAGGGGGTCAAGGGGGGATGCTAAACCCTCCTCGAAGGCTCAGTTTGGGGGTGCCCTAAATGTGTGTGGATATAACCAAGATGAAAAAAAAGGAGAGATAGGTAGTATGTTTGAAAAAGGGAAACCGGGATTTTTGGTTTCTAAAGTGAAAAAAAGGGCTCAAGGGAAAAGGGGGAAGAGGGGTTTGGGAATGTTTTTTGGGATAAAGTCAGGGGTTAGTGAGAGGACAAGAGAAGGGAAGGAGAAACATACCCCCTGAAACGGGATTTGGTGGGGGTAGTGTAAAATTAAAAAGAAAGAAAATTTCCTGATTTATGGGAAAAAATTGAAATTTAAAGGAGAGAGATGGGTGTTAAATTGGGGTGCATATGCACCGGGGCATGAGAAGAAAGATCATAGAGGCAAGTTTTTTTGGGAGCACTGAATGAGTGTTTTAAAGTGGTTTTGATGCACAAGACCGGTTATAGTAAAAGGGGTGTTTTTTGAATGCAAAGGTGAGTAATGTGGCAGTTGAGGGAAAAATTTGGGGTATAATGGGGTGTTATTTTTTGTAAAGGGAAATGGTGAAGACTTGTATTTTTAGTGCAAAAAAAGGGACGGGTGTTTGGGGAATACCGGGTTTTAAAAAGCGAATATACATAATTATATTATGTAAGTAGGAGAGAGGGCCAGAGAGGTTATTGGATTACGTTTTAAAATTGAAGGCGCGCGAAAGAGGGGATTTTTGGATTTTAAAATGTGCTGAGGGGTTTGCAACGGAGGGATGTCTGATCATTATCTTGGGAAGCGAAGGTGAAGTTTTTGTGGGGGTTTTTCAGAAAAAAAGAGAAATGTTGGGGTGAAGAGAGAAAGGGTGAGTTTGGGGAAAAAACTTTTAAAATTCCCAAAAACTGGGGGTACAAAAAAAATTAAAAATAAGGGGAGTGGGGGGGAGGAAGGGGGATTATTTAGGGAATCAGTGATGGATTGCACAAAAGATGCTTGTGGCATGAGAAGAGGGGGAAAGGGGGGTTGATTAAAAGGGTAGGAGTGGTGGGATAAAAGAAGTAAGAAAATTAGGAAAGAGAAGAGAGAGGCAAATTTGGGCATTTTTTCAGGGAAAAAATGCAATTGAAATGGGAAAATGTATAAAAGAAAGAGACAGGAGGTCAAGAGAAAGGTGCAAGAGGTTGGGGTGAGAGAGTAACATTAAATTTTAGGGAGAATAAAAAGATGTTCTGGGAAAGGGGGTAAATAAAGTTCGTAAGACAAGGAGCAAATGGGAACTTCAGTGAAGGGCGCAAATGGGGGGGTGATAACAATAGTGGTGATGTGAGAAAAGGGATGGGTGAGTATTTTGAAGGTTTGTTGAATGTGTTTTTATAAAGAGGGCAGATATTGGGT
The DNA here is from genome assembly GCF_036320965.1 of Panulirus ornatus. Classification (NCBI taxonomy): domain Eukaryota; kingdom Metazoa; phylum Arthropoda; class Malacostraca; order Decapoda; family Palinuridae; genus Panulirus; species Panulirus ornatus. The sequence goes on from NW_027264746.1 coordinate 84,941, forward strand.
GTTTTGGGCGAGGTGGGGGTGGGAAAGTGAGAGGTTAGGGAAAAGATTTGGAAACCGAGAAGAAAGGGAGTAAAAAACTTTGGGAAGATGAAAGCTGGCAAGGCAGCAGGGTTTGGAGGTAAATTTCAGTGGGAAATTTTTTAAAAAAAAGGGGGGGACTGTAAATTTTTGCTGGTTGGGAAGGTTATTTAATGAAAGTAAAAGACTCCTGGTGAGGTGCCTGAGGATTGGCGGAAGCATGCATAGTGCCAAAGTACAAAGGCAAAGGGGATAAGAGTGATGCTCAAAATTTCAGAGGTAAAAGTTTGTTGAGTATTCCTGGTAAATTATATGGGAGGGGGTTGATTGAGAGGGTGAAGGGATGTACAGAGCATCAGTTGGGGGAAAAGCAGTGTGGTTTCAGAAGTGTAGAAAGGAAAGTGTGGATCAGGGGTTTGCTTTGAAGAATGTATGTGAGAAATACTTAGAAAGCAAATGGGTTTGTATGTACATTTATGGATCTGGAGAAGGCATATGATAGATTGAAGAGATCCTTTTGAGGAAGGTATTAAGAATATATGGTGGGGAGGAAAATTGTTAGAAAACAGTGAAAAGTTTTTTTTCGAGGGTGTAAGGCATGTGTACGGGTAGGAAAAGGAAAGTGATTGGTTCTCAGTGGGAAAGTAGGGGGGGGGGGGGGGGGGGGGGGGGGGGGGGGGGGGTTTTCGGCAGGGGGGTGTATGTTTTCCAGGTTGTTTAATTTGTTTATGGATGGGGTTTTTAGGGGGGGGAATGCAAGAGTTTTTTTAAAGAGGGGCAAGTATTAAGTCGTTTTGGGGGGAAAAAGAGCTTGGGAAGTGAATCAGTTGTTGTTCGCTGGGTGATAAAAGCCGGTGGCTGATTCATGTGAGAAACGCAGAAGCGGTGACTGAGGGTTTTGGGAAAGTGTGTGAAAGAAGAAAGTTAAGAGTAAAAGTTAAAAAAGAGCAAGGTTATTAGGTACAGTAGGGGTTTAGGGTCAAGTCAATTGGGGGGTGAGTTTGAATGGAGAAAAACTGGAGGAAATAAAAGTGTTTTAGTATCGGGGAGGGGATCTGGCAGCGGATGGAACCATGGAAGCAAAAGTGGATCAAAGGGTGGGGGGGGGGGCAAAAAATTCTGGAACCCCTTGAAGAATGTGGGGAAAGTCGAGAACATTATCCGGAAAGCAAAAAAAAAAAAAAAAAAAATTTTAAAAAAAAAAAAAAAAAAAAATTTTTTAAAAAAAAAAAAAAAAAATAAAAAAAAAAAAAAAAATAAAAAAAAAAAAAATTTTTAAAAAAAAAAAAAAAAAAAATAAAAAAAAAAAAAAAAATTTAAAAAAAAAAAAAAAAAATTTTTAAAAAAAAAAAAAAAAAAAAAAAAAGCTGGGAAGGGTTTAAGGGGTTGAATGGGGAAGTAAGGGTTTGGGGAAAACCATGGGTTGGGGGTAAGTAATTTTTGGGAGGTGGTTTGAAGGGAAAAAATGGGGGGGGGGGAATTTTTTTTTTTCCCGGGGGAGTAAAACCTGGAAAAGCGGGGAAAACCCAGGGGAAAAAAAAAAAAAAAAAGGGGAAAAATCAAAATAAAAATTCGGAACCTTAAAAAGAATTTGTTGGAAAAAAGGGGATCTTTCCCCTAACTCTCTTAGGACAATCCAGCCCTCATATAGATTCATCAACTTTTCTATCAAATTTTCAAAGAATTTTTCCCAAAAACCTCCTCCTATTAGAATAACAAATTTTAGTTATCCAATCCCCACATAATTTACCGTTCTAGGAACTCTCTACACAAGAAAATCAACTAATGGGGGTTTTTCTCACAATTCCAAACCCCTTTTCACTTAATAAGCAAAAGACCATGACCACTAACCCGATCAATTTGAGCAATAATACTACTCGGGTTTGTAAAATGATGTCAAGAAACTGGGATCAGACTTCTCCCTTTTGGGAGTAATTAAACTATTCAAAAAATTCAATGATGACGAGATTTAGCCAGAGGGCCCTTTATCAGGGTTTTTCACACAAACAGTATTTTGAAAAGACCTTCGATTAGGTATAATTTCATTTACGGGATCAGAGGTTTTATTTTTTTTTTCCAATTTTTTTTCCCAGCTTTTTTTATAGAAGATTATGCCCACAAATTTATATTGGAACCTCGTGACCACCCGCTGGAATCCAGCCATATAAAAACCCCTTCCAGATCCCTGTTCTAAAAACAACTATCTTTTAAATTTTATCCGGGGCAACCCGTAAAAATGAGCCCATTATTCTATCAAAGAAATTAAACACTCGGAAAAAACGATTCAAAGACTTTTTTTAACAATTCTATTAGGAACCTACTTTTCTGCCCTTCAAGCATTAGAAATTTTGAAGCCACTTTCACTATTTGCTTATTCAGCTTAAAGGTTCAAATTTTTTTTTTTAGGGAAACTGGAAAAACATGGTCTCCATGTAATTTATTGGAACATTATTTTTAAGAGTCGCTTATATCGGGGTTTTTAAAGGGGCCACTTCTCATGTAAAATTTAATTTTTGGGTTTGAAGCGCTGCATACTGACATTTTATCGGGTGTAGTTTTTTATTAATCCTTTACGTGTGCAAACTACTGATAAGGGGGATAAACTTTTTTTTGGATACTAAAATACCTCCTCCTTCTAAGTGGAAAATCTAAACTAATTTTTTAAAAAAGGGATGTACAGAGCATCAATTTGGGGGAAAAGCAGTGTTTTTTCAAAAGTGGTAGAGGAGGGGTGGATTAGGGTTTGTTTTTAAAAAAGTATGTGAGAAAAAACTTAAAAAGCAAATGGATTTGTATGTTGCATTTAAGGAAACTGGAAAGGCATTTTATAGAGTTGTGGCCCGGGGGAAGGATTTGGGGAAATAGGTGTTTTGGGAACAAGTTGGGGTTGAGGTTTGGGTTTTTTTTGAGGAAGTAACGGGGAAAAGGGGAAAAGAGAAAAAGTTTGGAAAAAAAAAGGGGTTTGGGTTTTGGGGGAGAAAGGGTGTTTTAAATTTTTTCACATGGAGGGGTTTTTAGGAGGAAAAGATTTTTAAAGAGGGGAATATATTTTGTTGGGAGGTTTGGAAAAGGGAACGGGGGAAAGAGGGGGAGGGAAAACCCAAATTTTGGGGGTTTTGGAAAAAATGGAGGAAAAAAGGGGGTTTTGGGGGTTTTAATTTGGGGTTTTAAACAATTCGGGGGGTTTTAAAGGAAAAAAAAAAGGAATAAGTTTAAATTTTTTGGGTGTGGTTTACCGGGGTTGGAAAAAGGGCTGCAGTGGGTTAACGGGGGATGGGAAGGGGGGTTTTGGGGGAAACCTGGAAAGTTTTGAAAAGGAAGGTATTTTTTCCCGGGTGGGGTAGGGTTAACAAAGTGTAATTTTGGGGGGGGTTGGGCCTTTTTTTGTTTTTTTTGGGACCTGCAAAGGGGAAAGCAACAAAAAAAAAAAAAAAAAAAAATTTGAGCACTCACTTTTATCCCCTTTGCCTTTGTACAATGGCACTATGCAAGCATTCCGCCAATCCTCAGGCACCTCACCATGAGTCATTTTATTATTATTATTATTATTATTATTATTATACTTTGTCGCCGTCTCCCGCGTTAGCGAGGTAGTGCAAGGAAACAGATGAAAGAATGGCCCAACCCACCCACATACACATGTATATACATACACGTATGTATATGAGTCATACATACATTAAATAATCCTACCAACCAGTCAACAATACAGTCACCCCCTTTTTTAATAAATTCCACTGCAATACCATCTAAACCTGCAGCCTTGCTGGCTTTCATCTTCCACAAATCTTTCACTACCTCTTCTCTGTTTACCAAATCACTCTCCCTAACCCCTCTCACTTTGCACACCACCTCAACGAAAATACCCTATATCTGCCACTCTATCATCAAACACAATCAACAAACCTTCAAAATACTCACTCCATCTCCCTCTCACATCACCACTACTTGTTATCACCTCCCCATTAGCCCCCTTCACTGATGTTCCCATTTGTCCCCTTGTCTTACGCACTTTATTTACCTCCTTCCAAAACATCTTTTCATTCTCCCGAAAATTTAATGACACTCTCACCCCAACTCTCATTTGCCCTCTTTTTAATCTTATCTATTTCATTTGTAACACTAATCTTGTTTTATTCTTATATTAATCGTATCATTCATTAAAAAAATGCAATTCCTGGCCAAGAAAAAATATCACCATTTGAATGTGGATTTGACCCTTAAGGATCAGCATGCATTCTGTTTTCTTTAAAGTTCTCCTAATCACTGTTATTTTTTCAATTTTTGATGTACAAATTACACTATCACTACCATCAGTATACACTATAAACCTATCAAATTTAATCTCATGATTTTCCATGGGACTTATAATTCTTTTATTTCTTTTATTGGAACTATATGCTGAATGGCATTCTCGAGCCCTTGAATGATCTCAATAGGGTTATAGTCAACAATGATATGTAACTTGCACTCACAAGATGTTATATTTAACTAACCTCACTTCAATTAGATAGCTAAGATTTGCTCTTAGGTTCGACCTAAGCCTTGGTTTAATTAACCTCTAATTAAATTTTGGTAGAAGCTAAAAAGAGGCTTATCACTGTTAATGATTTCACTGAAATTTCATTTTCCTACCAACGAAGTATTTGTGGAATGAAAAAATCTTCTAACTTATTTTCAAAGCGGTTCAATTCTGTTTATGCATCTTTTTCAAAACGTAACGTTGACACATTACATTTTCAATGTAAAGATGAAGATCAATCTCTACTAATAATATATTCTTATACCCCCAGGTAAACTAAACCTCATTTGCAGGTTCAATACAATATTCTAAAAATTAAACCATACGAGTAACAAAGCATGATTAAAGCAACATTAACTAAAAAAAATACAGTTTTTATAAAGAACTTTAAAAGTCTTACCCTATGTTATTTCAATATAACTAGAGCCTCTTATTAAATCATTATGACCTCCCTGTCCACCTAAATATTCTGATCAAACCCCGGCAAACTTTTTTTAACTGAGCATCATCTTTTAATGTCAATCTAGAAGGTAGAAACCATGATAAATGAAGAAAAAATCACATTAAACCTACAAAATTAGAAATGGAAAAAAGATAAATTGACTTCAAATTATCTATTCATATTATATCATTCTTTGTCACTGTCTCCCGCATTAGCGAGGTAGTGCAAGGAAACAGATGAAGAAAGGCCAAACCCAACCACATACACATGGATATACATAAACATCCACACACGCACATATACATACCTATACATTTCAACATATACATTTTTTTATTTTTTTTTTATTATACTTTGTCGCTGTCTCCCGCGTTTGCGAGGTAGCACAAGGAAACAGACGAAAGAAATGGCCCAACCCCCCCCCATACACATGTATATACATACGTCCACACACGCAAATATACATACCTACACAGCCTTCCATGGTTTACCCCAGACGCTTCACATGCCTTGATTCAATCCACTGACAGCACGTCAACCCCGGTATACCACATCGCTCCAATTCACTCTATTCCTTGCCCTCCTTTCACCCTCCTGCATGTTCAGGCCCCGATCACGCAAAATCTTTTTCACTCCATCTTTCCACCTCCAATTTGGTCTCCCTCTTCTCCTCGTTCCCTCCACCTCCGACACATATATCCTCTTAGTCAATCTTTCCTCACTCATTCTCTCCATGTGCCCAAACCACTTAAAACACCCTCTTCTGCTCTCTCAACCACGCTCTTTTTATTTCCACACATCTCTCTTACCCTTACGTTACTCACTCGATCAAACCACCTCACACCACACATTGTCCTCAAACATCTCATTTCCAGCACATCCATCCTCCTGCGCACAACTCTATCCATAGCCCACGCCTCGCAACCATACAACATTGTTGGAACCACTATTCCTTCAAACATACCCATTTTTGCTTTCCGAGATAATGTTCTCGACTTCCACACATTCTTCAAGGCCCCCAGAATTTTCGCCCCCTCCCCCACCCTATGATCCACTTCCGCTTCCATGCTTCCATCCACTGCCAGATCCACTCCCAGATATCTAAAACACTTCACTTCCTCCAGTTTTTCTCCATTCAAACTCACCTCCCAATTGACTTGACCCTCAACCCTACTGTACCTAATAACCTTGCTCTTATTCACATTTACTCTTAACTTTCTTCTTCCACACACTTTACCAAACTCAGTCACCAGCTTCTGCAGTTTCTCACATGAATCAGCCACCAGCGCTGTATCATCAGCGAACAACAACTGACTCACTTCCCAAGCTCTCTCATCCCCAACAGACTTCATACTTGCCCCTCTTTCCAAAACTCTTGCATTTACCTCCCTAACAACCCCATCCATAAACAAATTAAACAACCATGGAGACATCACACACCCCTGCCGCAAACCTACATTCACTGAGAACCAATCACTTTCCTCTCTTCCTACACGTACACATGCCTTACATCCTCGATAAAAACTTTTCACTGCTTCTAACAACTTTCCTCCCACACCATATATTCTTAATACCTTCCACAGAGCATCTCTATCAACTCTATCATATATATATATATACATACACAGACATATACATATATACACATGTACATACTTCATACTTGCTGCCTTTATTCATTCCCAACGCCACCCCGCCACACATCAAATGACACCCCCCTCCTCCCAGACATGCGCAAGGTAGTGCTAGGAAAGGACAACAAAGGCCACATTAGTTCACACTCAGTCTCTAGCTATCAGGTATAATGCACCGAAACCATAGCTCCCATTCCACATCCAGGCCCCACAAAACTTGCCATGGTTTACCCCAGACGCTTCACATGCCCTGGTTCAATCCACTGACAGCACATCGACCCTGGTATACCACATCACTCCAATTCACTCTATTCCTTGCATGCCTTTCACCCTCCTGCATGTTCAGGCCCCGATCACTCGAAATCTTTTTCACTCCATCTTTCCACCTCCAATTTGGTCTCCCACATCTCCTCGTTCCCCCCACCTCTGACACATATATCCTCTTTGTCAATTTTTCCTCACTCATTCTCTCCATGTGACCAAACCATTTCAATACACCCTCTTCTGCTCTCTCAACCACACTCTTTTTATTACCACACATCTTTCTTACCCTTTCATTACTTACTTGATCAAACCACCTCACACCACATATTGTCCTCAAACATCTCATTTCCAACACATCCACCCTCCTCTGCACAAATCTATCTGTAGCCCACACCTCGCAACCATATAACATTGTTGGAACCACCATTTCTTCAAACATACCCATTTTTGCTTTCCAAGATAATGTTCTTGCCTTCCACACATTCTTCAATGTTCCCAGAACATCCCCCCTGTGACTCACTTCCGCTTCCATGGTTCCATCCACTGCCAAATCCACTCCCAGATATCTAAAACACTTCACTTCCTCCAGTTTTTCTACATTCAAACTTACCTCCCAACTGACTTGTCCCTCAACCCTACTGTACCTAATAACCTTGCTCTTATTCACATTTACTCTCAGCTTTCTTCTTTCACACACTTTACCAAACTCATTCACCAGCTTCAGCAGTTTCTCATCCGAATCAGCCACCAATGCTGTATCATCAGCGAACAACAACTGACTCACTTCCCAAGCCCTCTCATCCACAACAGACTGCATATTTGCCCCTCTCTCCAAAACACTTGCATTCACCTCCCTAACAACCCCATCCATAAAAATATTAAACAACCATGGAGACATCATGCACCCCAGCCGCAAACCGACATTCACTGGGAACCAATCACTTTCCTCTCTTCCTACTCGTACATATACCTTACATCTTCGATAAAACTTTTCACTGCTTCTAGCAACTTGCCTCCCACACCATATACTCTTAAAATCTTCCACAGAGCATCTCTATCAACTATCATATGCCTTCAAATTATAATTCATATCTATAAAATTGAATATATATCCCAAGATCATCCCCCCTCCAAAATTCATACTGCTAAAGTTAAAATTTCCAAGAAAATCTCAAACAAATTATATATCTCTCTGGGAATAACAATCATGATAAAACTGATCTTATTACTGCAGCCCCTACTTTAAATTTCAATCTAGGACTTGTTATAGTTGTAGAAGAATCTTTGATTGAGATTAAAGAACTAATATTTGGTTCACCTCTAATAATATAAAATACAGGATGGAAAGTATGACATACAGTTAAACCGGTTGCTGAAACATACAACAGAAAGGCAACCATATTGATATTTCTTATAAACAGTGGTTCTAACAATGTTATATGGTTGCAAGGCATGGGCTATAGATGGAGTTGTGGGGAGGAGGGTGGATGTATTGGAAATGAGATGTTTGAGAACAATATGTGGTGTGAGGTGGTTTGATCGAGTAAGTAATGAAAGGGTAAGAGAGATGTGAGGTAATAAAAAGAGTGTGGTTAAGAGAGCAGAAGAGGGTATTTTGACATAGTTTGGTCACATGGAGAGAATGAGTGAGAAAAGATTGACAAAGAGGATATATGTGTCAGAGGAGGAGGGAACGAGGAGAAGTGGGAGACCAAATTGGAGGTGGAAGGATGGAGTGAAAAAGATTTTGAGCAATCGGGGCCTGAACATGTAGGAGGTGAAAGGCGTGCAACGAATAGAGTGAATTGGAACGATGTGGCATACCTGTGATATACCTATCATATCCCAACAAATATTATTAATACAGTTCTAGCAATTAAAAGTTTTAACACTAAAGAATTAAATCTTTCAAAATAATAATTTCCATGAGTGCAAACTACAGAAACCAAAATATACAACCCAAAGGCCGCTTCACATGCTACCATTCCTAAAAAGAACAAAGAAAAGGACTCTCCACCATGACACAATAAGCCACATATTAAAACAAAAAACACCCCCGATATAACAAACTCTAAACTTAAAAAGTATTCAAAAAATGTTTCTATTTTCAGCAAAACACCCAATATCCACAGAGCACTATAACACTAGGTACTAACCAATACAAAAATTCCAAGATTATCATCAGTTTTGATAATATATTTGAAAACTTTGGTCTTGTAAACCAAAAAGTAATATTGAAATTCCCAAAACATCAGGAAAAAGACTATAAATCTTATCTTTAATCCCTAAAATTAATCATATATATTTATTTATTAGCCTTTGTCACTGTCTCCTGTGTTAGCGAGGTAGCGCAAGGTAACAGACAAAGGATGGTCCAACCCACCCATATACACATGCATATACATACATGTCCACACACGCACATATACATACCTATACATTTCAATATATATATATATATATATGTACATATATATATATATATATATATATATATATATATATATATATATATATATATATATATATATATATATATGTACAGAGCATCAGATTGGGGAAGAGCAGTGTGGTTTCAGAAGTGGTAGAGGATGTGTGGATCAGGTGTTTGCTTTGAAGAATGTATGTGAGAAATACTTAGAAAAGCAAATGGATTTGTATGTAGCATTTATGGATCTGGAGAAGGCATATGATAGAGTTGATAGAGATGCTCTGTGGAAGGTATTAAGAATATATGGTGTGGGAGGCAAGTTGTTAGAAGCAGTGAAAAGTTTTTATCGAGGATGTAAGGCATGTGTACGTGTAGGAAGAGAGGAAAGTGATTGGTTCTCAGTGAATGTAGGTTTGCGGCAGGGGTGTGTGATGTCTATATGGTTGTTTAATTTGTTTATGGATGGGGTTGTTAGGGAGGTAAATGCAAGAGTCTTGGAAAGAGGGGCAAGTATGAAGTCTGTTGGGGATGAGAGAGCTTGGGAAGTGAGTCAGTTGTTGTTCGCTGATGATACAGCGCTGGTGGCGGATTCATGTGAGAAACTGCAGAAGCTGGTGACGGAGTTTGGTAAAGTGTGTGGAAGAAGAAAGTTAAGAGTAAATGTGAATAAGAGCAAGGTTATTAGGTACAGTAGGGTTGAGGGTCAAGTCAATTGGGAGGTGAGTTTGAATGGAGAAAAACTGGAGGAAGTGAAGTGTTTTAGATATCTGGGAGTGGATCTGTCAGCGGATGGAACCATGGAAGCGGAAGTGGATCATAGGGTGGGGGAGGGGGCGAAAATTTTGGGAGCCTTGAAAAATGTGTGGAAGTCGAGAACATTATCCCGGAAAGCAAAAATGGGTATGTTTGAAGGAATAGTGGTTCCAACAATGTTGTATGGTTGCGAGGCGTGGGCTATGGATAGAGTTGTGCGCAGGAGGATGGATGTGCTAGAAATGAGATGTTTGAGGACAATGTGTGGTGTGAGGTGGTTTGATCGAGTAAGTAACGTAAGGGTAAGAGAGATGTGTGGAAATAAAAAGAGCGTGGTTGAGAGAGCAGAAGAGGGTGTTTTGAAGTGGTTTGGGCACATGGAGAGAATGAGTGAGGAAAGATTGACCAAGAGGATATATGTGTCGGAGGTAGAGGGAACGAGGAGAAGAGGGAGACCAAATTGGAGGTGGAAAAATGGAGTAAAAAAGATTTTGTGTGATCGGGGCCTGAACATGCAGGAGGGTGAAAGGAGGGCAAAGAATAGAGTGAATTGGAGCGATGTGGTGTACCGGGGTTGACGTGCTGTCAGTGGATTGAATCAAGGCATGTGTATGGGGGTGGGTTGGGCCATTTCTTTCGTCTGTTTCCTTGCGCTACCTCGCAAACGCGGGAGACAGCGACAAAGCCAAAAAAAAAAAAAATATATATATATATATATATATATATATATATATATAATTTTTTTTTTTTTTTTTGCTTTGTCGCTGTCTCCCGCATTTGCGAGGTAGCGCAAGGAAACAGACGAAAGAAATGGCCCAACCCACCCCCATACGCATGTATATACATACGTCCACACACGCAAATATACATACCTACACAGCTTTCCATGGTTTACCCCAGACACCTCACATGCCTTGATTCAATCTACTGACAGCACGTCAACCCCGGTATACCACATCGCTCCATTCCTTCAAACATACCCATTTTTGCTTTCCGAGATAATGTTCTCGACTTCCACACATTCTTCAAGGCTCCCAGAATTTTCGCCCCCTCCCCCACCCTATGATCCACTTCCGCTTCCATGCTTCCATCCGCTGCCAGATCCACTCCCAGATATCTAAAACACTTCACTTCCTCCAGTTTTTCTCCATTCAAACTCACCTCCCAATTGACTTGACCCTCAACCCTATTGTACCTAATAACCTTGCTCTTATTCACATTTACTCTTAACTTTCTTCTTTCACACACTTTACCAAACTCAGTCACCAGCTTCTGCAGTTTCTCACATGAATCAGCCACCAGCGCTGTATCATCAGCGAACAACAACTGACTCACTTCCCAAGCTCTCTCATCCCCAACAGACTTCATACTTGCCCCTCTTTCCAAAACTCTTGCATTCACCTCCCTAACAACCCCATCCATAAACAAATTAAACAACCATGGAGACATCACACACCCCTGCCGCAAACCTACATTCACTGAGAACCAATCACTTTCCTCTCTTCCTACATGTACACATGCCTTACATCCTTGATAAAAACTTTTCACTGCTTCTAACAACTTGCCTCCCACACCATATATTCTTAATACCTTCCACAGAGCATCTCTATCAACTCTATCATATGCCTTCTCCAGATCCATAGATGCTACATACAAATCCATTTGCTTTTCTGATTATTTCTCACATACTTTCTTCAAAGCAAACACCTGATCCACACATCCTCTACCACTTCTGAAACCACACTGCTCTTACCCAATATATATATATATATATATATATATTTTTTTTTTTTCCTTTCTCGCTGTCTCCCGCGTTTGCGAGGTAGCGCAAGGAAACAGACGAAAGAAATGGCCCAACCCACCCCCATACACATGTATATACATACGTCCACACACGCAAATATACATACCTACACAGCTTTCCATGGTTTACCCCAGATGCTTCACATGCCTTGATTCAATCCACTGACAGCAAGTCAACCCCGGTATACCACATCGCTCCAATTCACTCTATTCCTTGCCCTCCTTTCACCCTCCTGCATGTTCAGGCCCCGATCACACAAAATCTTTTTCACTCCATCTTTCCACCTCCAATTTGGTCTCCCTCTTCTCCTCGTTCCCTCCACCTACGACACATATATCCTCTTGGTCAATCTTTCCTCACTCATTCTCTCCATGTGCCCAAACCATTTCAAAACACCCTCTTCTGCTCTCTTAACCACGCTCTTTTTATTTCCACACATCTCTCTTACACTTACGTTACTTACTCGATCAAACCACCTCACACCACACATTGTCCTCAAACATCTCATTTCCAGCACATCCATCCTCCTGCGCACAACTCTATCCATAGTCCACGCCTCGCAACCATACAACATTGTTGGAACCACTATTCCTTCAAACATACCCATTTTTGCTTTCCGAGATAATGTTCTCGACTTCCACACATTCTTCAAGGCTCCCAGAATTTTCACCCCCTCCCCCACCCTATGATCCACTTCCGCTTTCATGGTTCCATCCGCTGCCAGATCCACTACCAGATATCTAAAACACTTCACTTCCTCCAGTTTTTCTCCATTCAAACTCACCTCCCAAATGACTTGACCCTCAACCCTACTGTACCTAATAACCTTGCTCTTATTCACATTTACTCTTAACTTTCTTCTTTCACACACTTTACCAAACTCAGTCACCAGCTTCTGCAGTTTCTCACATGAATCAGCCACCAGCGCTGTATCATCAGCGAACAACAACTGACTCACTTCCCAAGCTCTCTCATCCCCAACAGACTTCATACTTGCCCCTCTTTCCAAAACTCTTGCATTCACCTCCCTAACAACCCCATCCATAAACAAATTAAACAACCATGGAGACATCACACACCCCTGCCGCAAACCTACATTCACTGAGAACCAATCACTTTCCTCTCTTCCTACACGTACACATGCCTTACATCCTCGATAAAAACTTTTCACTGCTTCTAACAACTTGCCTCCCACACCATATATTCTTAATACCTTCCACATAGCATCTCTATCAACTCTATCATATGCCTTCTCCAGATCCATAAATGCTACATACAAATCCATTTGCTTTTCTAAGTATTTCTCACATACATTCTTCAAAGCAAACACCTGATCCACACATCCTCTACCACTTCTGAAACCACACTGCTCTTCCCCAATCTGATGCTCTGTACATGCCTTCACCCTCTCAATCAATACCCTCCCATATAATTTACCAGGAATACTCAACAAACTTATACCTCTGTAATTTGAGCACTCACTCTTATCCCCTTTGCCTTTGTACAATGGCACTATGAACGCATTCCGCCAATCCTCAGGCACCTCACCATGAGTCATACATACATTAAATAACCTTACCAACCAGTCAACAATACAGTCACCCCCTTTTTTAATAAATTCCACTGCAATACCATCCAAACCTGCTGCCTTCCCGGCTTTCATCTTCCGCAAAGCTTTTACTACCTCTTCTCTGTTTACCAAATCATTTTCCCTAACCCTCTCACTTTGCACACCACCTCGACCAAAACACCCTATATCTGCCACTCTATCATCAAACACATTCAACAAACCTTCAAAATACTCACTCCATCTCCTTCTCACATCACCACTACTTGTTATCACCTCCCCATTTGCACCTTTCACTGAAGTTCCCATTTGCTCCCTTGTCTTACGCACTTTATTTACCTCCTTCCAGAACATCTTTTTATTCTCCCTAAAATTTAATGATACTCTCTCACCCCAACTCTCATTTGCCCTTTTTTTCACCTCTTGCACCTTTCTCTTGACCTCCTGTTTCTTTCTTTATACGTCTCCCACTCAATTGCACTTTTTCCCTGCAAAAATCGTCCAAATGCCTCTCTCTTCTCTTTCACTAATACTCTTACTTCTTCATCCCACCACTCACTACCCTTTCTAATCAACCCACCTCCCACTCTTCTCATGCCACAAGCATCTTTTGCGCAATCCATCACTGATTCCCTAAATACATCCCATTCCTCCCCCACTCTCCTTACTTCTATTGTTCTCACCTTTTTCCATTCTGTACTCAGTCTCTCCTGGTACTCCCTCACACAAGTCTCCTTCCCAAGCTCACTTACTCTCACCACCCTCTTCACCCCAACATTCACTCTTCTTTTCTGAAAACCCATACAAATCTTCACCTTAGCCTCCACAAGATAATGATCAGACATCCCTCCAGTTGCACCTCTCAGCACATTAACATCCAAAAGTCTCTCTTTCGCGCGCCTGTCAATTAACACGTAATCCAATAACTCTCTCTGGCCATCTCTCCTACTTACATAAGTATACTTATGTATATCTCGCTTTTTAAACCAGGTATTCCCAATCATCAGTCCTTTTCAGCACATAAATCTACAAGCTCTTCACCATTTCCATTTACAACACTGAACACCCCATGTATACCAATTATTCCCTCAACTGCCACATTACTCACCTTTGCATTCAAATCACCCATCACTATAACCCAGTCTCGTGCATCAAAACCAGTAACACACTCATTCAGCTGCTCCCAAAACACTTGCCTCTCATGATCTTTCTTCTCATGCCCAGGTGCATATGCACCAATAATCACCCATCTCTCTCCATCAACTTTCAGTTTTACCCATATTAATCGAGAATTTACTTTCTTACATTCTATCACATACTCCCACAACTCCTGTTTCAGGAGTACTGCTACTCCTTCCCTTGCTCTTGTCCTCTCACTAACCGCTGACTTTACTCCCAAGACATTCCCAAACCACTCTTCCCCTTTACCCTTGAGCTTCGTTTCACTCAGAGCCAAAACATCCAGGTTCCTTTCCTCAAACATACTACCTATCTCTCCTTTTTTCACATCTTGGTTACATCCACACACATTTAGGCATATATATATATATATATATATATATATATATATATATATATATATATATATATATATATATTTTTTTTTTTTTTTTCTTTTTTCCAAAGGAAGAAACAGAGAAGGGGGCTGGATGATGATGTTTCCTCAGAGGCCCAGTCCTCTGTTCTTAATGCTACCTCGCTGATGCGGGAAATGGCGAATAGTATGAAAGAAAGAAAAAGAAAGAAAATATATATATATATTATTTTTTATTATTTTTTTATTATACTTTGTCGCTGTCTCCCGCGTTTGCGAGGTAGCGCAAGGAAACAGACGAAAGAAATGGCCCAACCCCCCCCCATACACATGTATATACATACGTCCACACACGCAAATATACATACCTACACAGCTTTCCATGGTTTACCCCAGACGCTTCACATGCCCTGCTTCAATCCACTGACAGCACGTCAACCCCGGTATACCACATCGCTCCAATTCACTCTATTCCTTGCCCTCCTTTCACCCTCCTGCATATTCAGGCCCCGATCACACAAAATCTTTTTCACTCCATCTTTCCACCTCCAATTTGGTCTCCCTCTTCTCCTTGTTCCCTCCACCTCCGACACATATATCCTCTTGGTCAATCTTTCCTCACTCATCCTCTCCATGTGCCCAAACCACTTCAAAACACCCTCTTCTGCTCTCTCAACCACGCTCTTTTTATTTCCACACATCTCTCTTACCCTTACGTTACTCACTCGATCAAACCACCTCACACCACACATTGTCCTCAAACATCTCATTTCCAGCACATCCATCCTCCTGCGCACAACTCTATCCATAGCCCACGCCTCGCAACCATACAACATTGTTGGAACCACTATTCCTTCAAACATACCCATTTTTGCTTTCCGAGATAATGTTCTCGACTTCCACACATTCTTCAAGGCCCCCAGGATTTTCGCCCCCTCCCCCACCCTATGATCCACTTCCGCTTCCATGGTTCCATCCGCTGCCAGATCCACTCCCAGATATCTAAAACACTTCACTTCCTCCAGTTTTTCTCCATTCAAACTCACCTCCCAATTGACTTGACCCTCAACCCTACTGTACCTAATAACCTTGCTCTTATTCACATTTACTCTTAACTTTCTTCTTCCACACACTGCAGATATATATATATATATATATATATATATATATATATATATATATATATATATATATATATATATTTTATTTATATATTTATTATACTTTGTCGCTGTCTCCCGCGTTTGCGAGGTAGCGCAAGGAAACAGACGAAAGAAATGGCCCAACCCCCCCCCCATACACATGTATATACATACGTCCACACACGCAAATATACATACCTACACAGCTTTCCATGGTTTACCCCAGACGCTTCACATGCCTTGATTCAATCCACTGACAGCACGTCAACCCCGGTATACCACATCGCTCCAATTCACTCTATTCCTTGCCCTCCTTTCACCCTCCTGCATGTTCAGGCCCCGATCACACAAAATCTTTTTCACTCCATCTTTCCACCTCCAATTTGGTCTCCCTCTTCTCCTTGTTCCCTCCACCTCCGACACATATATCCTCTTGGTCAATCTTTCCTCACTCATCCTCTCCATGTGCCCAAACCACTTCAAAACACCCTCTTATGCTCTCTCAACCACGCTCTTTTTATTTCCACACATCTCTCTTACTCTTACGTTACTCACTCGATCAAACCACCTCACACCACACATTGTCCTCAAACATCTCATTTCCAGCACATCCATCCTCCTGCGCACAACTCTATCCATAGCCCACGCCTCGCAACCATACAACATTGTTGGAACCACTATTCCTTCAAACATACCCATTTTTGCTTTCCGAGATAATGTTCTCGACTTCCACACATTTTTCAAGGCCCCCAGGATTTTCGCCCCCTCCCCCACCCTATGATCCACTTCCGCTTCCATGGTTCCATCCGCTGCCAGATCCACTCCCAGATATCTAAAACACTTCACTTCCTCCAGTTTTTCTCCATTCAAACTCACCTCCCAATTGACTTGACCCTCAACCCTACTGTACCTAATAACCTTGCTCTTATTCACATTTACTCTTAACTTTCTTCTTCCACACACTTTTCCAAACTCAGTCACCAGCTTCTGCAGTTTCTCACATGAATCAGCCACCAGCGCTGTATCATCAGCGAACAACAACTGACTCACTTCCCAAGCTCTCTCATCCCCAACAGACTTCATACTTGCCCCTCTTTCCAAAACTCTTGCATTTACCTCCCTAACAACCCCATCCATAAACAAATTAAACAACCATGGAGACATCACACACCCCTGCTGCAAACCTACATTCACTGAGAACCAATCACTTTCCTCTCTTCCTACACGTACACATGCCTTACATCCTCGATAAAAACTTTTCACTGCTTCTAACAACTTTCCTCCCACACCATATATTCTTAATACCTTCCACAGAGCATCTCTATCAACTCTATCATATGCCTTCTCCAGATCCATAAATGCTACATACAAATCCATTTGCTTTTCTAAGTATTTCTCACATACATTCTTCAAAGCAAACACCTGATCCACACATCCTCTACCACTTCTGAAACCACACTGCTCTTCCCCAATCTGATGCTCTGTACATGCCTTCACCCTCTCAATCAATACCCTCCCATATAATTTACCAGGAATACTCAACAAACTTATACCTCTGTAATTTGAGCACTCACTCTTATCCCCTTTGCCTTTGTACAATGGCACTATGAACGCATTCCGCCAATCCTCAGGCACCTCACCATGAGTCATACATACATTAAATAACCTTACCAACCAGTCAACAATACAGTCACCCCCTTTTTTTATAAATTCCACTGCAACACCATCCAAACCTGCTGCCTTGCCGGCTTTCATCTTCCGCAAAGCTTTCACTACCTCTTCTCTGTTTACCAAATCATTTTCCCTAACCCTCTCACTTTGCACACCACCTCGACCAAAACACCCTATATCTGCCACTCTATCATCAAACACATTCAACAAACCTTCAAAATACTCACTCCATCTCCTTCTCACATCACCACTACTTGTTATCACCTTCCCATTTGCGCCCTTCACTGAAGTTCCCATTTGCTCCCTTGTCTTACGCACTTTATTTACCTCCTTCCAGAACATCTTTTTATTCTCCCTAAAATTTAATGATACTCTCTCACCCCAACTCTCATTTGCCCTTTTTTTCACCTCTTGCACCTTTCTCTTGACCTCCTGTCTCTTTCTTTTATACATCTCCCACTCAATTGCATTTTTTCCCTGCAAAAATCATCCAAATGCCTCTCTCTTCTCTTTCACTAATACTCTTACTTCTTCATCCCACCACTCACTACCCTTTCTAAACAACCCACCTCCCACTCTTCTCATGCCACAAGCATCTTTTGCGCAATCCATCACTGATTCCCTAAATACATCCCATTCCTCCCCCACTCCCCTTACTTCCATTGTTCTCACCTTTTTCCATTCTGTACTCAGTCTCTCCTGGTACTTCCTCACACAGGTCTCCTTCTCAAGCTCACTTACTCTCACCACCCTCTTCACCCCAACATTCACTCTTCTTTTCTGAAAACCCATACAAATCTTCACCTTAGCCTCCACAAGATAATGATCAGACATCCCTCCAGTTGCATCTCTCAGCACATTAACATCCAAAAGTCTCTCTTTCGCACGCCTGTCAATTAACACGTAATCCAATAACGCTCTCTGGCCATCTCTCCTACTTACATAAGTATACTTATGTATATCTCGCTTTTTAAACCAGGTATTCCCAATCATCAGTCCTTTTTCAGCACATAAATCTACAAGCTCTTCACCATTTCCATTTACAACACTGAACACCCCATGTATACCAATATATATATATATATATATATATATATATATATATATATATATATATATATATATATATATATATATATGCCTTCTCCAGATCCATAAATGCTACATATAAATCCATTTGCTTTTCTAAGTATTTCTCACATACATTCTTCAAAGCAAACACCTGATCCACACATCCTCTACCACTTCTGAAACCACACTGCTCTTCCCCAATCTGATGCTCTGTACATGCCTTCACCCTCTCAATCAATACCCTCCCATATAATTTACCAGGAATACTCAACAAACTTATACCTTTGTAATTTGAGCACTCACTCTTATCCCCTTTGCCTTTGTACAATGGCACTATGAACGCATTCCGCCAATCCTCAGGCACCTCACCATGAGTCATACATACATTAAATAACCTTACCAACCAGTCAACAATACAGTCACCCCCTTTTTTAATAAATTCCACTGCAATACCATCCAAACCTGCTGCCTTGCCGGCTTTCATCTTCCGCAAAGCTTTTACTACCTCTTCTCTGTTTACCAAATCATTTTCCCTAACCCTCTCACTTTGCACACCACCTCGACCAAAACACCCAATATCTGCCACTCTATCATCAAACACATTCAACAAACCTTCAAAATACTCACTCCATCTCCATCTCACATCACCACTACTTGTTATCACCTTCCCATTTGCGCCCTTCACTGAAGTTCCCATTTGCTCCCTTGTCTTACGCACTTTATTTACCTCCTTCCAGAACATCTTTTTATTCTCCCTAAAATTTAATGATACTCTCTCACCCCAACTCTCATTTGCCCTCTTTTTCACCTCTTGCACCCTTCTCTTGACCTCCTGTCTCTTTCTTTTATACACCTCCCACTCAATTGCATTTTTTCCCAGCAAAAATCGTCCAAATGCCTCTCTCTTCTCTTTCACTAATAATCTTACTTCTTCATCCCACCACTCACTACCCTTTCCAATCAACCCACCTCCCACTCTTCTCATGCCACAAGCATCTTTTGCGCAATCCATCACTGATTCCCTAAATACATCCCATTCCTCCCCCACTCCCCTTACTTCCATTGTTCTCACCTTTTTCCATTCTGTACTCAGTCTCTCCTGGTACTTCCTTACACAAGTCGCCTTCCCAAGCTCACTTACTCTCACCACCTTCTTCACCCCAACATTCACTCTTCTTTTCTGAAAACCCATACAAATCTTCACCTTAGCCTCCACAAGATAATGATCAGACATCCCTCCAGTTGCACCTCTCAGCACATTAACATCCAAAAGTCTCTCTTTCACGCACCTGTCAATTAACACGTAATACAATAACGCTCTCTGGCCATCTTTCCTACTTACATACGTATACTTATGTATATCTCGCATTTTAAACCAGGTATTCCCAATCACCAGTCCTTTTTCAGCACATAAGTCTACAAGCTCTTCACCATTTCCATTTACAACACTGAACACCCCATGTATACCAATTATTCCCTCAACTGCCACATTACTCACCTTTGCATTCAAATAACCCATCACTATAACCCGGTCTCGTGCATCAAAACCACTAACACACTCATTCAGCTGCTCCCAAAACACTTGCCTCTCATAATCTTTCTTCTCATGCCCAGGTGCATATGCACCAATAATCACCCACTCGCTCCATCAACTTTCAGTTTTACCCATATTAATCGAGAATTTACTTTCTTACATTCTATCACATACTCCCACAACTCCTGTTTCAGGAGTACTGCTACTCCTTCCCTTGCTCTTGTCCTCTCACTAACCCCTGACTTTACTCCCAAGACATTCCCAAACCACTCTTCCCCTTTACCCTTGAGCTTCGTTTCACTCAGAGCCAAAATATCCAGGTTCCTTTCCTCAAACATACTACCTATCTCTCCTTTTTTCACATCTTGGTTACATCCACACACATTTAGACACCCCAGTCATATGATAGAGTTGATAGAGATGCTCTGTGGAAGGTATTAAGAATATATGGTGTGGGAGGCAAGTTGTTAGAAGCAGTGAAAAGTTTTTATCGAGGATGTAAGGCATGTGTACGTGTAGGAAGAGAGGAAAGTGATTGGTTCTCAGTGAATGTAGGTTTGCGGCAGGGGTGTGTGATGTCTCCATGGTTGTTTAATTTGTTTATGGATGGGGTTGTTAGGGAGGTGAATGCAAAAGTTTTGGAAAGAGGGGCAAGTATGAAGTCTGTTGTGGATGAGAGAGCTTGGGAAGTGAGTCAGTTGTTGTTCGCTGATGATACAGCGCTGGTGGCTGATTCATGTGAGAAACTGCAGAAGCTGTTGACTGAGTTTTGTAAAGTGTGTGAAAGAAGAAAGTTAAGAGTAAATGTGAATAATAGCAAGGTTATTAGGTACAGTAGGGTTGAGGGTCAAGTCAATTGGGAGGTAAGTTTGAATGGAGAAAAACTGGAGGAAGTAAAGTGTTTTAGATATCTGGGAGTGGATCTGGCAGCGGATGGAACCATGGAAGCGGAAGTGGATCATAGGGTGGGAGAGGGGGCAAAAATTCTGGGAGCCTTGAAGAATGTGTGGAAGTCGAGAACATTATCTCGGAAAGAATAAATGGGTATGTTTGAAGAAATAGTGGTTCCAACAATGTTGTATGTTGCGAGGCATGGGCTATGGATAGAGTTGAGCGCAGGAGGATGGATGTGCTGGAAATAAGATGTTTGAGGACAATGTGTGGTGTGAGGTGGTTTGATCGAGTAAGTAACGTATGGGTAAGAGAGATGTGTGGAAATAAAAAGAGCGTGGTTGAGAGAGCAGAAAAGGGTGTTTTGAAATGGTTTGGGCACCTGGAGAGAATGAGTGAGGAAAGATTGACCAAGAGGATATATGTGTCGGAGGTGGAGGGAACGAGGAGAAGTGGGAGACCAAATTGGAGGTGGAAAGAGGGAGTGAAAAAGATTTTGTGTGATCGGGGCCTGAACATGCAGGAGGGTGAAAGGAGGGCAAGGAATAGAGTGAATTGGATCGATGTGGTATACCGGGGTTGACGTACTGTCAGTGGTTTGAATCAGGGCATGTGAAGCGTCTGGGGTAAACCATGGAAAGCTGTGTAGGTATGTATATTTGCGTGTGTGGATGTATGTATATACATGTGTATGGGGGTGGGTTGGGCCATTTCTTTCATCTGTTTCCTTGCACTACCTCGCAAACGCGGGAGACAGCGACAAAGCAAAAAAAAAAAAAATATATACCCCGGTATACCACATCAATCCAATTCACTCTATTCCTTGCCCTCCTTTCACCCTCCTGCATGTTCAGGCCCCGATCACACAAAATCTTTTTCACTCCATCTTTCCACCTCCAATATGGTCTCCCACTTCTCCTCGTCCCTCCACCTCCAACACATATATCCTCTTGGTCAATCTTTCCTCACTCATTCTCTCCATGTGCCCAAACCATTTCAAAACACCCTCTTCTGCTCTCTCAACCACGCTCTTTTTATTTCCACACATCTCTCTTACCCTTACGTTACTTACTCGATCAAACCACCTCACACCACACATTGTCCTCAAACATCTCATTTCCAGCACATCCATCCTCCTGCGCACAACTCTATCCATAGCCCATGCCTCGCAACCATACAACATTGTTGGAACCACTATTCCTTCAAA
The DNA here is from genome assembly GCF_036320965.1 of Panulirus ornatus. Taxonomy (NCBI): domain Eukaryota; kingdom Metazoa; phylum Arthropoda; class Malacostraca; order Decapoda; family Palinuridae; genus Panulirus; species Panulirus ornatus. The sequence goes on from NW_027264746.1 coordinate 107,426, forward strand.
CATACCCATTTTTGCTTTCCGAGATAATGTTCTCGACTTCCACACATTCTTCAAGGCTCCCAGGATTTTCGCCCCCTCCCCCACCCTATGATCCACTTCCGCTTCCATGGTTCTATCCGCTGCCAGATCCACTCCCAGATATCTAAAACACTTTACTTCCTCCAGTTTTTCTCCATTCAAACTTACCTCCCAATTGACTTGACCCTCAACCCTACTGTACCTAATAACCTTGCTCTTATTCACATTTACTCTTAACTTTCTTCTTTCACACATTATACCAAACTCAGTCACCAGCTTCTGCAGTTTCTCACATGAATCAGCCACCAGCGCTGTATCATCAGCGAACAACAACTGACACAATTCCCAAGCTCTCTCATCCCCAACAGACTTCAAACTTGCCCCTCTTTCCAAAACTCTTGCATTCACCTCCCTAACAACCCCATCCATAAACAAATTAAACAACCATGGAGACATCACACACCCCTGCCGCAAACCAACATTCACTGAGAACCAAACACTTTCCTCTCTTCCTACACGTACACATGCCTTACATCCTCGATAAAAACTTTTCACTGCTTCTAACAACTTGCCTCCCACACCATATATTCTTAATACCTTCCACAGAGCATCTCTATCAACTCTATCATATGCCTTCTCCAGATCCATAAATGCTACAAACAAATCCATTGGTATTGCAGTGGAATTTATTAAAAAAGGGGGTGACTGTATTACTGACTGGTTGGTAAGGTTATTTAATGTATGTATGACTCATGGTGAGGTGCCTGAGGATTGGCGGAATGCATACATAGTGCCATTGTACAAAGGCAAAGGGGATAAGAGTGAGTGCTCAAATTACAGAGGTATAAGTTTGGATGGTATTGCAGTGGAATTTATTAAAAAAGGGGGTGACTGTATTGTTGACTGGTTGGTAAGGTTATTTAATGTATGTATGACTCATGGTGAGGTGCCTGAGGATTGGCGGAATGCATGCATAGTGCTATTGTACAAAGCCAAAGGGGATAAGAGTGAGTGCTGAAATTACAGAGGTATAAGTTTGGATGGTATTGCAGTGGAATTTATTAAAAAAGGGGGTGACTGTATTGTTGACTGGTTGGTAAGGTTATTATTGTATGTATGACTCACGGTGAGGTGCCTGAGGATTGGCGGAATGCGTGCATAGTGCCATTGTACAAAGGCAAAGGGGATAAGAGTGAGTGCTCAAATTACAGAGGTATAAGTTTGTTGAGTATTCCTGGTAAATTATATGGGAGGGTATTGATTGAGAGGGTGAAGGCATGTACAGAGCATCAGATTGGGGAAGAGCAGTGTGGTTTCAGAAGTGGTAGAGGATGTGTGGATCAGGTGTTTGCTTTGAAGAATGTATGTTGAGAACATTATCTCGGAAAGCAAAAATGGGTATGTTTGAAGGAATAGTGGTTCCAACAATGTTGTATGGTTGCGAGGCGTGGACAATGGATAGAGTTGTGCGCAGGAGGATGGATGTGCTGGAAATGAGATGTTTGAGGACAATGTGTGGTGTGAGGTGGTTTGATCGAGTAAGTAACGTAAGGGTAAGAGAGATGTGTGGAAATAAAAAGAGCGTGGTTGAGAGAGCAGAAGAGGGTGTTTTGAAATGGTTTGGTCACATGGAGAGAATGAGTGAGGAAAGATTGACCAAGAGGATATATGTGTCGGAGGTGGAGGGAACGAGGAGAAGAGGGAGACCAAATTGGAGGTGGAAAGATGGAGTGAAAAAGATTTTGTGTGATCGGGGCCTGAACATGCAGGAGGGTGAAAGGAGGGCAAGGAATAGAGTGAATTGGAGCGATGTGGTATACCGGGGTTGACGTGCTGTCAGTGGATTGAATCAAGGCATGTGAAGCGTCTGGGGTAAACCATGGAAAGCTGTGTAGGTATGTATTTGCATGTGTGTGGACGTATGTATATACATGTGTATGGGGTGGGTTGGGCCGTTTCTTTCGTCTGTTTCCTTGCGCTGCCTCGCGGGCACGGGGGGGCGGCGACAGGGCAAAAAAAAAATATATATATATATTTTTTTTTTTCTACTTTGTCGCTGTCTCCCGCATTTGCGAGGTAGCGCAAGGAAACAGACGAAAGAAATGGCCCAACCCCCCCATACACACGCATATACACACGTCCACACACGCAAATATACATACCTACACAGCTTTCCATGGTTTACCCCAGACGCTTCACATGCCTTGATTCAATCCACTGACAGCACGTCAACCCCGGTATACCACATCGCTCCAATTCACTCTATTCCTTGCCCTCCTTTCACCCTCCTGCATGTTCAGGCCCCGATCACACAAAATCTTTTTCACTCCATCTTTCCACCTCCAATTTGGTCTCCCTCTTCTCCTCGTTCCCTCCACCTCCGACACATATATCCTCTTGGTCAATCTTTCCTCACTCATTCTCTCCATGTGCCCAAACCACTTCAAAACACCCTCTTCTGCTCTCTCAACCACGCTCTTTTTATTTCCACACATCTCTCTTACCCTTACGTTACTCACTCGATCAAACCACCTCAAACCACACATTGTCCTCAAACATCTCATTTCCAGCACATCCATCCTCCTGCGCACAACTCTATCCATAGCCCACGCCTCGCAACCATACAACATTGTTGGAACCACTATTCCTTCAAACATACCCATTTTTGCTTTCCGAGATAATGTTCTCGACTTCCACACATTCTTCAAGGCCCCCAGAATTTTCGCCCCCTCCCCCACCCTATGATCCACTTCCGCTTCCATGGTTCCATCCGCTGCCAGATCCACTCCCAGATATCTAAAACACTTCACTTCCTCCAGTTTTTCTCCATTCAAACTCACCTCCCAATTGACTTGACCCTCAACCCTACTGTACCTAATAACCTTGCTCTTATTCACATTTACTCTTAACTTTCTTCTTCCACACACTTTACCAAACTCAGTCACCAGCTTCTGCAGTTTCTCACATGAATCAGCCACCAGCGCTGTATCATCAGCGAACAACAACTGACTCACTTCCCAAGCTCTCTCATCCCCAACAGACTTCATACTTGCCCCTCTTTCCAAAACTCTTGCATTTACCACCCTAACAACCCCATCCATAAACAAATTAAACAACCATGGAGACATCACACACCCCTGCCGCAAACCTACATTCACTGAGAACCAATCACTTTTCTCTCTTCCTACACGTACACATGCCTTACATCCTTGATAAAAACTTTTCACTGCTTCTAACAACTTTCCTCCCACACCATATATTCTTAATACCTTCCACAGAGCATCTCTATCAACTCTATCATATGCCTTCTCCAGATCCATAAATGCTACATACAAATCCATTTGCTTTTCTAAGTATTTCTCACATACATTCTATCCCTGGGGATAGGGGAGAAAGAATACTTCCCACGTATTCCCTGCATGTCGTAGAAGGCGACTAAAAGGGGAGGGAGTGGGGGGCTGGAAATCCTCCCCTCTCTATTTTTTTAATTTTTCCAAAAGAAGGAACAGAGAAGGGGGCCAGGTGAGGATATTCCCTCAAAGGCCCAGTCCTCTGTTCTTAAAGCTACCTCGCTAATGCGGGAATGGCGAATAGTTTGAAAGAAAAGAAAAGAAATATATATATATATATATATATATATATATATATATATATATATATATATATTTTTTTTTTTTTTTTTTTTTCATACTATTCGCTATTTCCCGCGATAGCGAGGTAGCGTTAAGAACAGAGGACTGGGCCTTTGAGGGAATATATATATATATATATATATATATATATATATATATATATATATATATATATATATATATATATATATATGGGGTGTTCAGTGTTGTAAATGGAAATGGTGAATAGCTTGTACATTTATGTGCTGAAAAAGGACTGGTGATTGGGAATACCTGGTTTAAAAAGCGAGATATACATAAGTATACATATGTAAGTAGGAGATATGGCCAGAGAGCGTTATTGGATTACGTGTTAATTGATAGGCGCGCGAGAGAGACTTTTGGATGTTAATGTTCTGAGAGGTGCAACTGGAGGGATGTCTGATCATTATCTTGTGAAGGCGAAGGTGAAGATTTGTATGGGTTTTCAGAAAAGAAGAGAGAATGTTGGGGTGAAGAGGGTGGTGAGAGTAAGTGTGTTTGGGAAGGAGACTTGTGTGAGGAAGTACCAGGAGGGACTGAGTAAAGAATGGAAAAAGGTGAGAACAAAGGAGGTAAGGGGAGTGGGGGAGGAATGGTATGTATTTAGGGAAGCAGTGATGGCTTGCGCAAAAGATGCTTGTGGCATGAGAAGCGTGGGAGGTGTGTTGATTAGAAAGGGTAGTGAGTGGTGGGATGAAGAAGTAATATAATTAGTGAAAGAGAAGAGAGAGGCATTTGGACGATTTTTGCACGGAAAAAATGCAAATGAGTGGAAGATGTATAAAAGAAAGAGGCAGGAGGTCAAGAGAAAGGTGCAAGAGGTGAAAAAGAGGGCAAATGAGAGTTGGGGTGAGAGAGTATCATTAAATTTTAGGGAGAATAAAAAGATGTTCTGGAAGGAGGTAAATAAAGTGCATAAGTCAAGGGAGCAAATGGGAACTCCAGTGAAGGGGGCTAATGGGGAGGTGATAACAAGTAGTGGTGATGTGAGAAGGAGATGGAGTGAGTATTTTGAAGGATTGTTGAATGTGTTTGATGATAGAGTGGCAGATATAGGGTGTTTTGGTCAGGGTGGTGTGCAAAGTGAGAGGGTTAGGGAAAATGATTTGGTAAACAGAGAAGAGGTACTAAAAGCCTTGCGGAAGATCAAAGCCAGCAAGGCAGTAGGTTTTGATGGTACTGCAGTGGAATTTATTAAAAAAGGGGATGACTGTATTGTTGACTGGTTGGTAATGTTATTGTATGAGTCATGGTGAGATGCCTGAGGATTGGCAGAATGCTTGCATAGTGCCATTGTACAAAGGAAAAGGGGATAAGAGTGAGTGCTCAAATTATAGAGGTATAAGTTTGTTGAGTATTCCTGGTAAATTATATGGGAGGGTATTGATTGAGAGGGTGAAGGCATGTACAGAGCATCAGATTGGGGAAGAGCAGTGTGGTTTCAGAAGTGGTAGAGGATGTGTGGATCAGGTGTTTGCTTTGAAGAATGTATGTGAGAAATACTTAGAAAAGCAAATGGATTTGTATGTAGCATTTATGGATCTGGAGAAGGCATACGATAGAGTTGATAGAGATGCTCTGTGGAAGGTACTAAGAATATATGGTGTGGGAGGCAAGTTGTTAGAAGCAGTGAAAAGTTTTTATCGAGGATGTAAGGCATGTGTACGTGTAGGAAGAGAGGAAAGTGATTGGTTCTCAGAGAATGTAGGTTTGCGGCAGGGGTGTGTGATGTCTCCATGGTTGTTTAATTTGTTTATGGATGGGGTTGTTAGGGAGGTGAATGCAAGAGTTTTGGAAAGAGGGGCAAGTATGCAGTCTGTTGGGGATGAGAGAGTTTGGGAAGTGAGTCAGTTGTTGTTCACTGACGATACAGTGCTGGTGGCTGATTCATGTGAGAAACTGCAGAACCTGATGACTGAATTTGGTAAAGTGTGTGAAAGAAGAAAGTTAAGAGTAAATGTGAATAAGAGCAAGGTTATTAGGTACAGTAGGGTTGAGGGTCAAGTCAATTGGGAGGTAAGTTTGAATGGAGATAAACTGGAGGAAGTAAAGTGTTTTAGATATCTGGAATTGGATCTGGCAGCGGATGGAACCATGGAAGCGGAAGTGAATCATAGGGTGGGGGAGGGGGCAAAAATCCTGGGAGCTTTGCAAAATGTTTTGAAGTCAAGAACATTATCTAGGAAAGCAAAAATGGGTATGTTTGAAGGAATACTGGTTCCAACAATGTTGTCTAGTTGCGAGGCGTGGGCTATGGATAGAGTTGTGCGGAGGAGGGTGGATGTGCTGGAAATGAGATGTTCGAGGACAATATGTGGTGTGAGGTGGTTTGATCGAGTAAGTAATAATAGGGTGAGAGAGATGTGTGGAAATAAAAAGAGTGTGGTTGAGAGAGCAGAAGAGGGTGTTTTGAAATGGTTTGGGCACATGGAGAGACTGAGTGAGGAAAGATTGACCAAGAGAATATATGTGTCAGAGGTGGAGGGAACGAGGAGAAGTGGGAGACCAAATTGGAGGTGGAAAGATGGAGTGAAAAAGATTTTGAGTGATCGGGGCCTGAACATGCAGGAGGGTGAAAGGCGTGCAAGGAATAGAGTGAATTGGATCGATGTGGTATACCGGGGTCGACGTGCTGTCAATGGATTGAATCAGGGCATGTGAAGCATCTGGAATAAACCATGGAAAGTTGTGTGGGGCCTGGACGTGGAAAGAGATCTGTGGTTTCGGACATTATTACACGACAGCTAGAGAATGAGTGTGAATGAATGGGGCCTTCGTTGTCTTTTCCTAGCGCTACCTCGCACACATGAGGGGGGAGGGGGATGTTATTCCATGTGTGGCGAGGTGGCGATGGGAATAAATAAAGGCAGACAGTATGAATTATGTACATGTGTATATATGTATATGTCTGTGTGTGTATATATATGTGTACATTGAGATGTATAGGTATATATATATGCGTGTGTGGACGTGTATGTATATACATGTGTATGGGGGTGGGTTGGGCCATTTCTTTTGTCTGTTTCCTTGTGCTACCTCGCAAACGTGGGAGACAGCGAAAAAGCAAAATAAATAAAATAAAAAAAAATATATATATACACACACAGAAATATACAATTGGAGGGATGTCTAATCATTATCTTGTGGAGGCGAAGGTGAAGATTTGAAGAGGTTTTCAGAGAAGAAGAGAGAATGTTGGGGTGGAGAGAGTGGTGAGAGTAAGTGAGCCTGAGAAGGAGACTTGTGTGAGGAAGTACCAGGAGAGACTGAGTACAGAATGAAAAAAGGTTAGAATAGAGGGCATAAAGGGAATGGGGGAGGTATGGGATGTATTTAGGGAAGCACTGATGGCTTGCGCTAAAGATGCTTCTGGCATGAGAAACATGGGAGGTAGGCAGATTAGAAAGGGTAGTGACTGTTGGGATGAAGAAGTAAGATTATTAATGAAAGAATAGAGAGAGGCGTTTGAACGATTGTTACAGGGAAATAATGCAAATGACTGGGAGATGTATAAAAGAAAGAGGCAGGAGGTCAAAAGAAAGGGGAAAGAGGCGAAAAAGAGGGCAAAAGAGAGTTGGGGTGAGAGAGTATCATTAAATTTTAGAGAGAATAAAAAAGATGTTTTGCAAAGGGGTAAATAAAGTGAGTAAGACAAGGGAACAAATGGGAACATCAGTGAAGGGGGCTAATGGGGAGGTTATAGGTAGTGGTGATGTGAAAAGGAGATGGAGTGAGTATTTTGAGGGTTTGTTGAATGTGTTTGATGGAGTGGCAGATATAGGGTGTTTTGGTCGAGGTGGTGTTCAAAGTGAGAGGGTTAGGGAGAATGATTTTGTAAACAGAGAAAAGGTAGTGAAAGCTTTGCAGAAGATGAAAGCCGGCAAGGCAGCGGGTTTTGATGGTATTGCAGTGGAATTTCTTAAAAAAGGGGGGAACTTTATTGTTGAGTGGTTGGTAAGGTTATTTAATGTATGTATGCAAGCATTCTGCCTGTGGCAGAATGCTTGCATAGTGCCATTGTACAAAGGAAAAAGGGATCAGAGTGAGTGCTCAAATTACAGAGGTATAAGTTTTTTGAGTATTCCTGGGTAATCATATGGGAGGCTATTGATTGAGAGGGTGAAGGCATGTACAGAGCATCAGATAGGGAAAGAGCAGTGTGGTTTCAGAATTGGTACAGAATGTGTGGATCAGGTGTTTGCTTTGAAGAATGTATGTGAGAAATACTTAGAAAAGCAAATGGATTTGTAAGTAGCATTTATGGATCTGGAGAAGGCATATGATAGAGTTGATAAAGATGCTTTGTGGAAGGTTTTAAGAATATATGGTGTGGGAGGCTAGGTGTTTGAAGCAGTGAAAACTTTTTATCTAGGATGTAAGGCATGTGTACGCATAGGAAGAGAGGAAAGTGATTGGTTCTCAGTGAATGATGGTTTGCGGAAGCGGTGTGTGATGTCTCCAGGGTTGTTTAATTTGTTTATGGATGAGATTGTTAGGGAGGTGAATGCAAGAGTTTTGGAGAGAGGGGCAAGTATGCATTCTGTTGTGGATGAGAGAGCTTGGGAAGTGAGTCAGTTGTTGTTTGCTGATGATACAGTGCTGGTGGCTGATTCATGTGAGAAACTGCAGAAGCTGGTGACAGAGTTTGGTAAAGTGTGTGAAAGAAGAAAGCTGAGAGTAAATGTGAATATGAGCAAGATTATTAGGTACAGTAGGGTTGAGGGATAAGTCAATTGGGAGGTAAGCTTGAATGGAGAAAAACTGGAGGAAGTGAAGTGTTTTAGATATCTGGAACTGGATTTGGCAGCGGAAGAAACCATGGAAGCGGAAGTGAATCATACGGTGGGGGACGGCGGGAAAGTTCTGGGACCATTGAAAAATGTGTGGAAGTTGAGATCATTATCTTGGAAAGGAAAAAATCGCAATGTTTGTAGGAATAGTGGTTCCAAGAATGTTATATGGTTGCGAGGCGTGGGCTATAGATAGAGTGTTGCGGAGAATGGCGGATGTGCTGGAAATGAGATGTTTGAGGACAATATGTGGTGTGAGGTGGTTTGATCAAGTAAGTAATGAAAGGGTAAGAGAGATGTGTGGTAATAAAAAGTGTGTGGTTGAGAGAGAGGAGGGTGTTCTAAAATGGTTTGGTCACATGGAGAGAATGAGTGAGGAAAGATTGACAAAGAGGATATATGGGTCAGAGGTGGAGGGAACGAGGAGAAGTGGGAGATCAAATTGGAGGTGGAAAGATGAAGTGAAAAAGATTCTGATTGATCAGGGCCTGAACATGCAGGAGGGTGAAAGGCGTGCAAGGAAAACTGTGAATTGGAATGATGTGGTATACCGGGGTCAACGTGCTGTCAATGGATTGAACCAGGGTATGTGAAGCGTCTGGGGTACACCAGGGAAAGTTTTCTGGGGCCTGGATGCGTAAAGGGAGCTATGTTTCGATGTATTATACATTATAGCTAGAGACTGAGTGTGAACAAATGTGGCCTTTGTTGTCTTTTCTTAGCGCTACCTCGCACACATACGGGGGGAGGGGGTTGTCATTTCATGCTTGGCGGGGTGGTGACAGAAATGAATAAGGGCAGACAGTATGAATTACATTCATGTTTATCTATGTGTAAGTCTGTGTGTATATATATATGTATACGTTGAGATGTATAAGTATGCATATGCGTGTGTGGACATGTATGTATATACATGTGTATGTGGATGGGTTCAGCCATTCTTTCGTCTGTTTCCTTGCGCTACCTCACTAACGCGGTACACAGCGACAAAGTATAATAAATAAGTATATGAGAAGCGTGGGGGGTGGGCAGATTAGAAAGGGTAGTGAGTGGTGGGATAAAGAAGTAAGATTGTTGGTGAAAGAGAAGAGAGAGGCATTTGGATGATTTTTGCAGGGAAATAATGCAAATGACTGGGAGATGTGTAAAAGAAAGAGGCAGGAGGTCAAGAGAAAGGTCCAAGAGGTGAAAAAGAGGGCAAATGAGAGTTGGGGTGAGAAAGTATCATTAAATTTTAGAGAGTGCTCATCCTCCTCGAAGGCTCAGATTGGGGTGTCTAAATGTGTGTGGATGTAACCAAGATGAGAAAAAAGGAGACATAGGTAGTATGTTTGAGGAAAGGAACCTGGGTGTTTTTGCTCTGAGTGAAACGAAGCTCAAGGGTAAAGGGGAAGAGTGGTTTGGGAATGTCTTGGGAGTAAAGTCAGGGGTTAGTGAGAGGACAAGAGCAAGGGAAGAAGTAGCACTACTCCTGAAACAGGAGTGGTGAGAGTATGTGATAGAGTGTAAGAAAGTAAACTGTAGATTGATATGGGTAAAACTGAAAGTTGATGGAGAGAGATGGGTGATTATTGGTGCATATGCACCTGGGCATGAGAAGAAAGATCATGAGAGGCAAGTGTTTTGGGAGCAGCTGAATGAGTGTGTTAGTAGTTTTGATGCACGAGACCGGGTTATAGTGATGGGTGATTTGAATGCAAAGGTGAGTAATGTGGCAGTAGAGGGAATAATTGGTGTACATGGGGTGTTCAGTGTTGTAAATGGAAATGGTGAAGAGCTTGTAAATTTATGTGCTGAAAAAGGACTGGTGATTGGGAATACCTAGTTTACAAAGAGAGATATACATAAGTATACGTATGTAAGTAGGAGAGATGGCCAGAGAGCGTTATTGGATTATGTGTTAATTGATAGGCACGCGAAAGAGAGACTTTTGGATGTTAATGTGCTGAGAGGTGCAACTGGAGGGATGTCTGATCATTATTTTGTGGAGAAGGTGAAGATTTGTAGAGGTTTTCAGAAAAGAAGAGAGAATGTTGGGGCGAAGAGAGTAGTGAGAGTAAGTGAGCTTGGGAAGGAGACTTGTGTGAGGAAGCACCATGAGAGACTGAGTACAGAAAGAAAAAAGGTGAGAACTAAGGACGTAAGGGGAGTGGGGGAGAAATGGGATGTATTTTGGGAAGCAGTGATGGCTTGCGCAAAACATGCTTATAGCATGAGAAGCGTAGGAGGTGGGCAGATTAGAAAGGGTAGTGAGTGGTGGGATGAAGAAGTAAGATTATTAGTGAAAGCGAAGAGAGAGGCATTTGGACGATTTTTGCAGGGAAATAATGCAAATGAGTGGGAGATGTATAAAAGAAAGATGCAGGAGGTCAAGAAAATGGTGCAAGAGGTGAAAAAGAGGGCAAATGAGAGTTGGGGTGAGAGAGTATCATTAAATTTTAAGGAGAATAAAAAGATGTTTTGGAAGGAGGTAAATAAAGTGTGTAAGACAAGGGAGCAAATGAGAACTTCGGTGAAGGGGGCTAATGGGGAAGTGATAACAAGTAGTGGTGATGTGAGAAGGAGATGGAGTAAGTATTTTGAAGGTTTGTTGAATGTGTTTGATGATAGAAAGGCAGATGTAGGGTGTTTTGGTCGAGGTGGTGTGCAAAGTGAGAGGGTTAGGGAAAATGATTTAGTAAACAGAGAAGAGGTAGCTAAAGCCTTGCGGAAGATGAAAGCTGGCAAGGCAGCGGGTTTGGATGGTATTGCAGTAGAATTTATTAAAAAAGGGGGTGACAGTATTGTTGACTGGTTGGTGAGGTTATTTCATGTAGGTATGTCTCACGGTGAGGTTCCTGAGGATTGGCGGAATGCTTCCATAGTGCCATTGTACAAAGGCATAGAGGATAAAAGTGAGTGCTCAAATTACAAAGGTATAAGTTTGTTGAGTATTCCTGGGAAATTATATGTGAGGGTATTGATTTAGAGGGTACAGAGCATCAGATTGGGGAAGAGCAGTGTGGTTTCAGAAGTGGTAGAGGATGTGTGGATCAGGTGTTTGCTTTGAGGAATGTATGTGAGAAATAATTAGAAAAGCAAATGGATTTGTATGGAGCATTTATGGATCTGGAGAAGGCATATGATAAGAGTTGATAGAGATGCTCTATGGAAGGTATTAAGAATATATGGTGTGGGAGGCAAGTTGTTAGAAGCAGTGAAAAGTTTTTTATCAAGGATGTAAGGCATGTGTACGTGTAAGAAGAGAGGAAAGTGATTGGTTCTCAGTGAATGTAGGTGTGTGGCAGGGGTGTGTGATGTCTCCATGGTTGTTTAATTTGTTTATGGATGGAGTTGTCAGGGAGGTGAATGCAAGAGTTTTGGATAGAGGGGCAAGTATGCAGTCTGTTGTGGATGAGAGAGCTTGGGAAGTGAGTCAGTTGTTGTTCGCTGATGATACAGTGCTGGTGGCTGATTCATGTGAGAAATTGCAGAAGCTGGTAACTGAGTTTGGGAAAGTGTGTGAAAGAAGAAAGCTAAGAGTAAATGTGAATAAGAGCAAGGTTATTAGGTACAGTAGGGTTGAGGGACAAGTCAATTGGGAGGTAAGTTTGAATGGAGAAAAACTGGAGGAAGTGAAGTGTTTTAGATATCTGGTAGTGGATTTGGCAGCGGATGGAACCATGGAAGTGGAAGTGAATCATAGGGTGGGGGAGGGAGCGAAAGTTCTGGGAGCGTTGAAGAATGTGTGGAAGTCGAGAACATTATCTCGGAAAGCAAAAATGGGTATGTTTGAAGGAATAGTGGTTCCACCAATGTTATATGGTTGCCAGGCGTGGGCTATGGATAAAGTTGTGCGGAGGAAGGTGGATGTGCTGGAAATGAGATGTTTGAGGACAATATATGGTGTGAGATGGTTTGATTGAGTAAGTAACAACCACACACATTTAGACACCCCAATCTGAGCCTTCGAGGAGGATGAGCACTCCCCGCATGACTCCTTTTTCTGTTTCCCCTTTTAGAAATTTAAAATACAAGGAAGGGAGGGTTTCTAGCCCCCCACTCCTGTCCCCTTTAGTCGCCTTCTACGACACATGAGAAATGCGTGGGAAGTATTCTTTCTCCCCTATCCCCTGGGATAAAATATTATTCATTATTTATTATTTATCATTTTATTATTTATGATTTTCTCAGTGAATGTAGGTTTGTGGCAGGGGTGTGTGATGTCTCCATGGTTGTTTAATTTGTTTATGGATGGGGTTGTTAGGGAGGTGAATGCAAGAGTTTTGGAAAGAGGGGCAAGTATGAAGTCTGTTGGGGATGAGAGAGCTTGGGAATTGTGTCAGTTGTTGTTCGCTGATGATACAGCGCTGGTGGCTGATTCATGTGAGAAACTGCAGAAGCTGGTGACTTAGTTTGGTAAAGTGTGTGAAAGAAAAAAGTTAAGAGTAAATGTGAATAAGAGCAAGGTTATTAGGTACAGTAGGGTTGAGGGTTAAGTCAACTGGGAGGTAAGTTTGAATGGAGAAAAACTGCAGGAAGTAAAGTGTTTTAGATATCTGGGAGTGGATCTGGCAGCGGATGGAACCATGGAAGCGGAAGTGAATCATAGGGTGGGGGAGGGGGCGAAAATCCTGGGAGCCTTGAAGAATGTGTGGAAGTCGAGAACATTATCTTGGAAAGCAAAAATGGCTATGTTTGAAGGAATAGTGGTTCCAACAATGTTGTATGGGAACAAATGGGAACCTCAGTGAAGGGGGCAAGTGGGGAGGTGATAACAAGTGGTGATGTGAGAAGGAGATGGAGTGAGTATTTTTGAAGGTTTGTTGAATGTGTTTGATGATAGAGTGGCAGATATAGGGTGTTTTGGTTGAGGTGGTGTGGAAAGTGAGAGGGTTAGGGAAAATGATTTGGTAAACAGAGAAGAGGTAGTGAAAGCTTTGCGGAAGATGAAAGCCGGCAAGGCAGCGGGTTTGGATGGTATTGCAGTGGAATTTATTAAAAAAGGGGGTGACTGTATTGTTGACTGGTTGGTAAGGTTATTTAATGTATGTATGACTCATGGTGAGGTGCCTGAGGATTGGCGGAATGCGTGCATAGTGCCATTGTACAAAGGCAAAGGGGATAAGAGTGAGTGCTCAAATTACAGAGGTATAAGTTTGTTGAGTATTCCTGGTAAATTATATGGGAGGGTATTGATTGAGAGGGTGAAGGCATGTACAGAGCATCAGATTGGGGAAGAGCAGTGTGGTTTCAGAAGTGGTAGAGGATGTGTGGATCAGGTGTTTGCTTTGAAGAATTTTTTTTTTTTTTTTTTTTTTTTACTTTGTCGCTGTCTCCCGCGTTTGCGAGGTAGCGCAAGGAAACAGACGAAAGAAATGGCCCAACCCCCCCCATACACATGTATATACATACGTCCACACACGCAAATATACATATCTACACAGCTTTCCATGGTTTACCCCAGACGCTTCACATGCCTTGATTCAATCCACTGACAGCACGTCAACCCCGGTATACCACATCGCTCCAATTCACTCTATTCCTTGCCCTCCTTTCACCCTCCTGCATGTTCAGGCCCCGATCACACAAAATCTTTTTCACTCCATCTTTCCACCTCCAATTTGGTCTCCCTCTTCTCCTCGTTCCCTCCACCTCCGACACATATATCCTCTTGGTCAATCTTTCCTCACTCATTCTCTCCATGTGCCCAAACCACTTCAAAACACCCTCTTCTGCTCTCTCAACCACGCTCTTTTTATTTCCACACATCTCTCTTACCCTTACGTTACTCACTCGATCAAACCACCTCACACCACACATTGTCCTCAAACATCTCATTTCCAGCACATCCATCCTCCTGCGCACAACTCTATCCATAGCCCACGCCTCGCAACCATACAACATTGTTGGAACCACTATTCCTTCAAACATACCCATTTTTGCTTTCCGAGATAATGTTCTCGACTTCCACACATTCTTCAAGGCCCCCAGAATTTTCGCCCCCTCCCCCACCCTATGATCCACTTCCGCTTCCATGGTTCCATCCGCTGCCAGATCCACTCCCAGATATCTAAAACACTTCACTTCCTCCAGTTTTTCTCCATTCAAACTCACCTCCCAATTGACTTGACCCTCAACCCTACTGTACCTAATAACCTTGCTCTTATTCACATTTACTCTTAACTTTCTTCTTCCACACACTTTACCAAACTCAGTCACCAGCTTCTGCAGTTTCTCACATGAATCAGCCACCAGCGCTGTATCATCAGCGAACAACAACTGACTCACTTCCCAAGCTCTCTCATCCCCAACAGACTTCATACTTGCCCCTCTTTCCAAAACTCTTGCATTTACCTCCCTAACAACCCCATCCATAAACAAATTAAACAACCATGGAGACATCACACACCCCTGCCGCAAACCTACATTCACTGAGAACCAATCACTTTCCTCTCTTCCTACACGTACACATGCCTTACATCCTTGATAAAAACTTTTCACTGCTTCTAACAACTTTCCTCCCACACCATATATTCTTAATACCTTCCACAGAGCATCTCTATCAACTCTATAATATGCCTTCTCCAGATCCATAAATGCTACATACAAATCCATTTGCTTTTCTAAGTATTTCTCACATACATTCTTCAAAGCAAACACCTGAAGAATGTATGTGAGAAATACTTAGAAAAGCAAATGGATTTGTATGTAGCATTTATGGATCTGGAGAAGGCATATGATAGAGTTGATAGAGATGCTCTGTGGAAGATCCATAAATGCTACATACAAATCCATTTGCTTTTCTAAGTATTTCTCACATACATTCTTCAAAGCAAACACCTGAAGAATGTATGTGAGAAATACTTAGAAAAGCAAATGGATTTGTATGTAGCATTTATGGATCTGGAGAAGGCATATGATAGAGTTGATAGAGATGCTCTGTGGAAGGTATTAAGAATATATGGTGTGGGAGGAAAGTTGTTAGAAGCAGTGAAAAGTTTTTATCGAGGATGTAAGGCATGTGTACGTGTAGGAAGAGAGGAAAGTGATTGGTTCTCAGTGAATGTAGGTCTGCGGCAGGGGTGTGTGATGTCTCCATGGTTGTTCAATTTGTTTATGGATGGGGTTGTTAGGGAGGTAAATGCAAGAGTTTTGGAAAGAGGGGCAAGTATGAAGTCTGTTGGGGATGAGAGAGCTTGGGAAGTGAGTCAGTTGTTGTTCGCTGATGATACAGCGCTGGTGGCTGATTCATGTGAGAAACTGCAGAAGCTGGTGACTGAGTTTGGTAAAGTGTGTGGAAGAAGAAAGTTAAGAGTAAATGTGAATAAGAGCAAGGTTATTAGGTACAGTAGGGTTGAGGGTCAAGTCAATTGGGAGGTGAGTTTGAATGGAGAAAAACTGGAGGAAGTGAAGTGTTTGAGATATCTGGGAGTGGATCTGGCAGCGGATGGAACCATGGAAGCGGAAGTGGATCATAGGGTGGGGGAGGGGGCGAAAATTCTGGGGGCCTTGAAGAATGTGTGGAAGTTGAGAACATTATCTCGGAAAGCAAAAATGGGTATGTTTGAAGGAATAGTGGTTCCAACAATGTTGTATGGTTGCGAGGCGTGGGCTATGGATAGAGTTGTGCGCAGGAGGATGGATGTGCTGGAAATGAGATGTTTGAGGACAATGTGTGGTGTGAGGTGGTTTGATCGAGTGAGTAACGTAAGGGTAAGAGAGATGTGTGGAAATAAAAAGAGCGTGGTTGAGAGAGCAGAAGAGGGTGTTTTGAAGTGGTTTGGGCACATGGAGAGAATGAGTGAGGAAAGATTGACCAAGAGGATATATGTGTCGGAGGTGGAGGGAACGAGGAGAAGAGGGAGACCAAATTGGAGGTGGAAAGATGGAGTGAAAAAGATTTTGTGTGATCGGGGCCTGAACATGCAGGAGGGTGAAAGGAGGGCAAGGAATAGAGTGAATTGGAGCGATGTGGTATACCGGGGTTGACGTGCTGTCAGTGGATTGAATCAAGGCATGTGAAGCGTCTGGGGTAAACCATGGAAAGTTGTGTAGGTATGTATATTTGCGTGTGTGGACGTATGTATATTCATGTGTATGGGGGGGGTTGGGCCATTTCTTTCGTCTGTTTCCTTGCGCTACCTCGCAAACGCGGGAGACAGCGACAAAGTATAAAAAAAAAAAAAAAAAAAAATGACTCATGGTGAGGTGCCTGAGGATTGGCAGAATGCTTGCATAGTGCCAATGTGCAAAGGGAAAGGGGATAAAATTGAGTGCTTAAATTACAGAGGTATAAATTTTTTGAGTATTTCTGGGAAATTATATGGGAGGGTATTGATTGAGAGGGTGAAGGCATGTACAGAGCATGAGATTGGGGAAGAGCAGTGTGGTTTCAGAAGTGGTAGAGGATGTGTGGATCAGGTGTTTGCTTTGAAACATCTTTTTATTCTCCCTAAAATTTAATGATACTCTCTCACCCCAACTTTCATTTGCCCTCCTTTTCACCTCTTGCACCTTTCTCTTGACCTCCTGCCTCTTCCTTTTATACATCTCCCACTCATTTGCATTATTTTCCTGCAAGAATTGTCCAAATGCCTCTCTTCTCTTTCACTAATAATCTAACTTCTTCATCCCACCACTCACTACCCTTTCTAATCTGCCCACCTCCCACACTTTTCATGCCACAAATATCTTTTGCACAAGCCATCACTGCTTCCCTAAATACATCCCATTCCTTCCCCACTCCCCTTACGTTTCTTTGTTCTCACCTTTTTCCATTCTTTACTCAGTCACTCCTTTTACTTCCTCACACAAGTCTCCTTCCCAAGCTCACTTACTCTCACCACTCTCTTCACCCCAACATTCTCTCTTCTTTTCTGAAAACCTCTAGAAATCTTCACCTTCATCTCCACAAAATAATGATCAGACATGTCTCTAGTTGCACCTCTCAGCACGCTGACATCCAAAAGTCTCTCTTTCGTGCGCCTATCAATTAAAATGTAATCCAATAACGCTCTCTGGCCATCTCTCCTACTTACATATATATACTTATGTATATCTCTCTTTTTAAACCATGCATTCCCAATCACTAGTCCTTTTTCAGCACATAAATCTACAAGCTCTTCACCATTTCTATTTACAACACTGAACACCCCATGTACACCAATTATTCCCTCAACTGCCACACTACTCACCTTTGCATTCAAAACACCCATCACTATAGCCCTGTCTTGTTCATCAAAATACTAACACACTCAGCTTCTCCCAAAAGACTTGCCTCTCATGATCTTTCTTCTCATGCCCAGGTGCATATGCACCAGTAATCACCCATCTCTCTCCATCCACTTACAGTTTTACCCATATCAATCTAGAGTTTACTTTCTTACACTCTATTACATACTCCCACCACTCCTGTTTCAGGAGAAGTGCTACTCCTTCCCTTGCTCTTGTCCTCTCACTAACCCCTAACTTTACCCCCAAGACATTCCCAAACCACTCTTACCCTTTACCCTTGAGTTTCATTTCACTCAGAGCCAAAACATCCAGGTTCCTTTCCTCGAACATACTACCTATTTCTCCTTTTTTCCTCATCTTGGTTACATCCACACACATATAAACACCCCAATCTGAGCCTGCGAGGAGGATGAGCACTCCCCGCGTGACTCCTTCTTCTGTTTCCACGTTTAGAAAGTTAAAATACAAGGAGGGGAGGGTTTCTAGCCCTCCGCTCCTGTCCCCTTTAGTTTCCTTATACAATACGTGAGGAATGCATGGGAGGTATACTTTCTCCCCTATCCCCAGGGATTACGTATGATATATAGTAATAAAGTATATAAACTTTTTTTATGCATATTCGCCATTTCCCGCATCAGCGAGGTAGCGTCAAGGACAAAGGACTAAGCCATAGAGGAAATATCCTCATTTGGCTTCGTTCTCTGTTCCTTCTTTTGAAAAATTACGGGAGCGGGGGGTTATAAACCCTCCCCTCCTTGTATTTAAACTTTCTAAAAGGGGAAACAGTAGAAGGATTCACGCGGGGAGTGCTCATCCTCCTCGAAGGCTCAGATTGGGATGTCTAATTGTGTGTGGATGTAACCAAGATGAGAAAAAAGGAGAGATAGGTAGTATGTTTGAGGAAAGGAACCTGGATGTTTTGGCTCTGAGTGAAATGAAGCTCAAGGGCAAAGGGGAAGAGTGGTTTGGGAATGTCTTGGGAGTAAAGTCAGGGGTTAGTGAGAGGACAAGAGCAAGGAAAGGAGTAGCACTACTCCTGAAACAGGAGTGGTGGGAGTATGTGATAGAGTGTAAGAAAGTAAACTCTGTATTGATATGGGTAAAACTGAAAGTTGATAGAGAGAGATGGGTGATTATTGGTGCATATGCACCTGGGCATGACAAGAAAGATCATGAGAGGCAAGTCTTTTGGAAGCAGCTGAATGAATGTGTTAGTGGTTTTGTTGCACAAGACCGGGTTATAGTGATGGGTGATTTAAATGCAAAGGTGAGCAATGTGGCAGTTGAGGGAATAATTGGTATACATGGGGTGTTCAGTGTTGTAAATGGAAATGGTGAAGAGCTTGTAGATTTTTGTGCTGAAAAAGGACTAGTGATTGGGAATACCTAGGTTAAAAAGAGAGATATACATAAGTATACGTATGTAACTAGGAGAGATGGCCAGAGAGCGTTACTGGATTACATGTTAAGTGATAGGCGCGCAAGAGAGAGACTTTTGGATGTTAATGTGCTGAGAGGTGCAACTGGAGGGATGTCTGATCATTATCTTGTGGAGACGAAGGTGAAGATTTGTAGAGGTTTTCAGAAAAGAAGAGAGAATGTTGGGGTGAAGAGAGTGGTGAGAGTAAGTGAGCTTGGGAAGGAGACTTGTGTGAGGAAGTACCAGGAGGGACTGAGTACAGAACGGAAAAAGGTGAGAACAAAGGAGATAAGGGGAGTGGGGGAGGAATGGGATGTATTTAGGGAAGCAGTGATTGCTTGCGCAAAATATGCTTGTGGCATGAGAAGCGTGGGAGGTGGGCAAATTAGAAAAGGTAGTGAGTGGTGGGATGAAGAAGTAAGATTATTAGTGAAAGAGAAGAGACAGGCTTTTGGACAATTTTTGCAGGGAAATAATGCAAATGAGTGGGAGCAGTATAAAAGGAAGAGGCAGGAGGTCAAGAGAAAGGGGCAAGAGGTGAAAAAGAGGGCAAATGAGAGTTGGGGTGAGAGAGTATCATTTAATTTTAGGGAGAATAAAAAGATGTTTTGGAAGGAGGTAAATAAAATCTGTAAGACAAGGGAACAAATGGGAACTTTAGTGAAGGGGGCTAATGGGGAGGTGATAACAAGTAGTGGTGATGTGAGAAGGAGATGGAATGAGTATTTTGAAGGTTTGTTGAATGTGTTTGATGACAGAGTGGCAGATATAGAGTGTTTTGGTCAAGGTGATGTGCAAAGTGAGAGGGTTAGGGAAAATGATTTGGTAAACAGAGAAGAGGTAGTAAAAGCTTTACGGAAGATAAAAGCTAACAAGGCAGCGGGTTTGGATGGTATTGCAGTGGAATTTATTAAAAAAAGGGGGTGACTGTATTGTTGACTGGTTGGTAAGGTTATTTAATGTATGTATGATTCATGGTGAGGTGCCTGAGGATTGGCGGAATGCTTGCATAGTGCCATTGTACAAAGGCAAAGGGGACAAAGCTGAGTGCTCAAATTACAGAGGTATAAGTTTGTTGAGTATTCCTAGTAAATTATATGGGAGGGTATTGATTGAGAGGGTGAAGGCATGTACAGAGCATCAGATTGGGGAAGAGCAGTGTGGTTTCAGAAGTGGTAGAGGAGGTGTGGATCAGGTGTTTACTTTGAAGAATGTATGTGAGAAATACTTAAAAAAGCAAATGGATTTGTATGTAGCATTTATGGATCTGGAGAAGGCATATGATAGAGTTGATAGAGATACTCTGTGGAAGGTACTAAGAATATATGGTGTGGGAGGCAAGTTGTTAGAAGCAGTGAAAAGTTTTTATCGAGGATGTAAGGCATGTGTACGTGTAGGAAGAGAGGAAAGTGATTGGTTCTAATTGAATGTAGGTTTGTGACAGGGGTATGTGATGTCTCCATGGTTGTTTAATTTGTTTATGGATGGGGTTGTTAGGGAGGTGAATGCAAGAGTTTTGGAAAGAGGGGCAAGTATGTAGTCTATTGTGGATAAGAGAGCTTGGGAGGTGAGTCAGTTGTTGTTCGCTGATGATACAGTGCTGGTGGCTGATTCATGTGAGAAACTGCAGAAGCTGGTAAAGTTTGGTAAAGTGTGTGAAAGAAGAAAGTTGAGAGTAAATGTGAATAAGAGCAAGGTTATTAGGTAAAGTAGGGTTGAGGGTCAAGTCGAGTGGGAGGTAAGTTTGAATGGAGAGAACTGGAGGAATGGAAGTGTTTTAGATATCTGGGAGTGGATTTGGCAGTGGATTGAACCATGGAAGCGGAAGTGAATCATAGGGTGGGGGAGGGGACGAAAATTCTGCGAACGTTGAAGAATGTGTGGAAGTCGAGAACATTATCTCGGAAAGCAAAAATGGGTGTGTTTGAAGGAATAGTGGTTCCAACAATGTTATATGGTTGCGAGGCATGGGCTATGGATAGTTTTGTGCGGAGCAGGGTGGATGTGTTGGAAATGAGATGTTTGAGGACAATATGTGGTGTGAGGTGGTTTGATCGCGTAAGTAATAACAGGGTAAGAGAGATGTGTAGTAATAAAAAGAGTGTGGTTTAGAAAGCAGAAGAGGGTGTTTTGAAATGGTTTGGTCACATGGAGAGAATGAGTGATGAAAGATTGACCAAGAGAATATATGTCAGAGGTGGAGGGAACGAGGAGAAGTGGGAGACTAAATTGGAGGTGGAAAGATGGAGTGAAAAAGATTTTGAGTGATCGGGGCCTGAACATGCAGGAGGGTGAAAGGCGTGCAAGGAATAGAGTGAATTGGAACAATGTGATATACCGTGGTCAATGTGCTGTTAATGGACTGAACCAGGGCATGTAATGTGTCTGGGGTAAACCATGGAAAGTTCTGTGGGGCCTGGATGTGAAAAGGTAGCCGTGGTTTCGGTGCATTATTACATGACAGCTAGAGACTGAGTGTGAATGAATGGGGCCTTTGTTGTCTTTTCCTAGCGCTACCTCACACACATGAAGGGGGAGGGGGTTGTTATTTCAAGTGTGGCGAGGTGGCGATGGGAATGAATAAAGGCAGACAGTATGAATTATGTACATGTGTATATATGTATATGTCTGTGTGTGTATATATATGTATACGTTGAGATGTATAGGTATGTATATTTGTGTGTGTGGACGTGTATGTATATACATGTATATGTGGGTGGGTTGGGCCATTCATTCGTCTGTTTCCTTGCGCTACCTCACTAACGCGGGAGACAGCGACAAAGCAAAATAAAATAAATAATTATTGTTCTGCATTTCTTTACTACTTTTATTGTTGGTGACATCTTTTTATTGCTCCTGAAATAATTGTAATAGATAATCTGGATTATACTTATTTTACTACATTTAGTCACTGTCTCCCGCATTAGTGAGGTAGCGCAGAGAAACAGATGAATGAACGGCCCAACCCACCCATATACACTTGTATATCCATAAATGCCTACACATGCACATTTTTATACATATACATTTTCACATATACATACATATAAATACATAATTTGGAAATACCACTAAAACTAGGAGAGACTCTAGATAAAAAATATAGTCCTTAAGTTTAGATTAAGCAAATTAATGTAAGTCATAATACACTACCCTTGCTTTCATAAAGGAAAAGGAACAGATAAAATCAAAAATGTTTGAAGGATTGTATCCATGGTGTATAAATCATGGAAAGACTACATGAACAAAGACTGTGATATTTCCAAGCGTCAAATAAGGTAACAATGTATGTATTCATATTCAAAGGTAACGGATTCATTTAAAAGAGCAAATGACATTTTGTAGGACAGATATAAATACAGATTTTTACAAGTGTGACTAAGGCATATGTCTATAAAGTGCAGAATACAAGCAACAGTTGGAAAATTACCGTCAGGAACCAACATCCATTTTATCTATCAAATTTCTATGATCATGGAAATATATTGGCACAAAAATACATTACGTATCCTCATGTAGATATGATAAACATAATATTTAAGACTACAGAGTGTATCATTAATAAATGCACAAATTACGAGGACAGTTTTCTCTAGGGGAACTATGATTTGGAGCTCAAGTGGAAGAGCTGTTATTTCTGAAAGCATATCATTATATGTTGATAAACACTGCATAAGTTGCCTTCAACCTTTTAATTTTTCAAAAGAGGAAACAGAGAATAAGGCCAAATGAGGATATTTCCTCTATGGCTCAGTCCTTTGTCCTTGATGCTACCTCGCTAATGAGGGAAATGGCTAATATGCATAAAAAATGTTTATATATTTTATTACTATATATCATACATAATCCCTGGGGATAGGGGGGAAAGTATACCTCCCACGCATTCCTCACGTGTCGTAGAAGGTGAATAAAGGGGACAGGAGCTGGGGGCTAGAAACCCTCCCCTCCTTGTATTTTAAGTTTCTAAAAGAGGAAACAGAAGAAGGAGTCACGCGGGGATTGCTCATCCTCCTCGAAGGCTCATATTGGGGTGTTTATATGTGTGTGGATGTAACCAAGACGAGAAAAAAAGGAGAAATAGGTAGTATGTTTGAGGAAAGGGACCTGGATGTTTTGGCTCTGAGTGAAATGAAGCTCAAGGGTAAAGGGTAAGAGTGGTTTGGGAATGTCTTGGTAGTAAAGTTAGGGGTTAGTGAGAGGACAAGAGCAGGGGAAGGAGTAGCACTACTCCTGAAACAGGAGTGGTGGGAGTATGTGATAGAGTGTAAGAAAGTAAACTCTAGATTGATACGGGTAAAACTGAAAGTGAATGGAGAGAGAGGGTGATTATTGGTGCATATGTACCTGGGCATGAGAAGAAAGATCATGAGAGGCAAGTGTTTTGGGAGAAGGTAAGTGAATGTGTTAGTAGTTTTGATGAACGAGACAGGGCTATGATGATGGGTGATTTGAATGCAAAGGTGAGTAATGTGGCAGTTGAGGGAGTAATTGGTGTACATGGGGTGTTCATTGTTGTAAATGGAAATGGTGAAGAGCTTGTAGATTTATGTACTGAAAAATGACTGGTGATTGGGAATACCTGGTTTAAAAAGAGAGATATACATAAGTATACGTATGTAACTAGGAGAGATGGCCAGAGAGCATTATTGGATTACGTGTTAATTGATAGGTGCACGAAAGAGAGACTTTTGGATGTCAATGTGCTGAGAGGTGTCACTGGAGACATGTCTGATCATTATCTTGTGGAGGCGAATGTGAAGATTTGTAGAGGTTTTCAGAAAAGAAGAGAGAATGTTGGGGTGAAGAGAGTGGTGAGAGTAAGTGAGCTTGGGAAGGAGACTTGTGTGAGGAAGTACAAGGAGTGACTGAGTAAAGAATGGAAAAAGGTGAGAACAAAGGACGTAAAGGGAGTGGGGGAGGAATGGGATGTATTTAGGGAAGCAGTGATGGCTTGTGCAAAAGATGCTTGTGGCATGAGAAGCGTGTGAGGTGGGCAGAATAGAAAGGGTGGTGAGTGGTGGGATGAAGAAGTTAGATTATTAATGAAAGAGACGAGAGGCATTTGGACGATTTTTGCAAGGAAATAATGGAAATGACTGGGAGATGTATAAAAGAAAGAGGCAGGAGGTCAAGAGAAAGGTGCAAGAGGTGAAAAAGAGGGCAAATGAGAGTTGAGGTGAGAAAGAATCATTAAATTTTAGGGAGAATAAAAAGATGTTTTGGAAGGAGGTAAATAAAGTACGTCAGACAAGGGAACAAATGGGAACATCAGTGAAGGGGGCTAATGGGGAAGTGATAACAAGTAGTGGTGATGTGAGAAGGAGATGGAGTGAGTATATTGAAGGTTTGTTGAATGTATTTGATGATTGAGTAGAAGATATAGGGTGCTTTGGTCAAGTTGGTGTGCAAAATTACAGGGTTAGGGAGAATGATTTGGTAAACAGAGAAGAGGTAATAAAAGCTTTGCTGAAGATGAAAGCCAGCACGGCAGCGGGTTTCTATAGTACTGCTGTGGAATTTATTAAAAAGGGGGTGACTGTATTGTTGACTGGTTGGTAAGGTTATTTAATGTATGTATGACTCATAGTAAGATGCGTGAGGACTGGCGGAATGCTTGCATAGTGCCATTGTAGAAAGGTAAAGGGGATACGAGTAAGAATACTTAGTAAAGCAAATGGATGTTTATATAGCATTTATGGATCTGGAGAAGGCATATGATAGAGTTGACAGAGATGCTCTGTGGAAAGTATTAAGAACATTTTATCATTATTATTTTGCTTTATCGCTGTCTCCCGCGTTAGCGAGGTAGCGCAAGGAAACAGACGAAAGAATGGCCCAACCCACCCACATGCACATGTATATGCATACACGTCCACACATGCAAATATACATACCTATACATCTCGACGTATACATATACATACACACACAGACATATACATATATACATATGTACATAATTCATACTGTCTGCCTTTATTCATTCCCATCGCAACCCCGCCACACATGAAATAACAACCCCTTCCCCACTCATGTGTGCGAGGTAGCGCTAGGAAAAGACAACGAAGGCCACATTCGTTCACACTTAGTCTCTAGCTGTCATGTAATAATGCAAAGAAACCACAGCTCCCTTTCCACATCCAGGCCCCACAGACCTTTCCATGGTTTACCCCAGACGCTTCACATGCCCTGGTTCAATCCATCGACAGCATGTCGACCCCGATATACCACATAGTTCCAATTTACTCTATTCCTTGCATGCCTTTCACCCTCCTCCATGTTCAGGCCCCGATCACTTAAAATCCTTTTCACTCCATGTTTCCACCTCCAATTTGGTCTCCCACTTCTCCTTGTTCCCTCCATCTATGACACATATATTCTCTTGGTCAATCTTTCCTCACTCATTCTCTCCATGTGACCAAAACATTCCAAAACACCCTCTTCTGCTCTCTCAACCACACTCTTTCTATTATCACACATCTCTCTTACCCTTTCATTACATACAAAATCAAACCACCTCACTCCACACATTGTCCCTGGTGGATAGGGGAGAAACAATACTTACCACGCATTGTTCACGTGTTGTAGAAGGCGGCTAAAGGGGACGGGAGGCTGGAAACCCTCCCCTCCTTGTATTTTAACTTTCTAAAAGGGGAAACAGTAGGAGTCACGCGGGGAAAAAATATACATGTTATTTTATTTTGCTTTGTCGCTGTCTCCCGCGTTAGTGGCGTAGCGCAAGGAAACAGACGAAAGAAAGGCCCAACCCACCCACATACACATGTATATACGTACACGTCCATATACAGTACATATACATACCTATACATCTCAATGTATACATATATATACACACACAGACATATACATATATACCCATGTACATAATTCATACTGTCTGCCTTTATTCACTCCCAACGCCACCGCGCCACACATGGAATAACAACACCCTCCCCCTCATGTGTGTGAGGTAGCGCTAGGAAAAGACAACAAAGGCCCAATTCGTTCACACTCAGTCTCTAGCTGTCATGTAATAATGCACTGAAACCACATCTCCCTTTCCACATCCAGGCCCCACAGAACTTTCCATGGTTTACCCCAGACGCTTCACATGCCCTGGTTCAATCCATTGACAGCATGTTGACCCTGGTATACCACATCGTTCCAATTCACTCTATTCCTTGCACACCTTTCACCCTCCTGCATGTTCAGGCCCCGATCACTCAAAATCTTTTTCACTCCATCTTTCCACCTCCAATTTGGTCTCCCACTTCTTGTTCCCTTCACCTCTGACACGTATATCCTCTTGGTCAATCTTTCCTCACTCATTCTCTCAATGTGACCAAACCATTTCAAAACACTCTCTTCTGCTCTCTCAACCACACTCTTTTTATTACCACACATCTCTCTTACCCTACTATTACTTACTCGCTCAAACCATCTCACACCACATATTGTCCTCAAATATCTCATTTCCAGCACATCCACCCTCCTGTGCACAACTCTATCCATAGCCCATGCCTCGCAACCATACAACATTGTTGGAACCACTATTCCTTCAAACATACCCATTTTTGCTTTCCAAGATAATGTTTTCGACTTCCACACATTCTTCAAGGCTCCCAGAATTTTCGCCCCCTCCACCACCATATGATTCACTTCCGCTTCCATGGTTCTATTTGCTGCCAAATCCACTCCCAGATATATATATATATATATTTTTTTTTTTTTTTTTTTTTTTTTTTATACTTTGTCGCTGTCTCCCGCGTTTGCGAGGTAGCGCAAGGAAACAGACGAAAGAAATGGCCCAACCCCCCCCCCCATACACATGTACATACACACGTCCACACACGCAAATATACATACCTACACAGCTTTCCATGGTTTACCCCAGACGCTTCACATGCCTTGATTCAATCCACTGACAGCACGTCAAACCCTGTATACCACATCGCTCCAATTCACTCTATTCCTTGCCCTCCTTTCACCCTCCTGCATGTTCAGGCCCCGATCACACAAAATCTTTTTCACTCCATCTTTCCACCTCCAATTTGGTCTCCCTCTTCTCCTCGTTCCCTCCACCTCCGACACATATATCCTCTTGGTCAATCTTTCCTCACTCATTCTCTCCATGTGCCCAAACCATTTCAAAACACCCTCTTCTGCTCTCTCAACCACGCTCTTTTTATTTCCACACATCTCTCTTACCCTTACGTTACTTACTCGATCAAACCACCTCACACCACACATTGTCCTCAAACATCTCATTTCCAGCACATCCATCCTCCTGCGCACAACTCTATCCATAGCCCACGCCTCGCAACCATACAACATTGTTGGAACCACTATTCCTTCAAACATACCCATTTTTGCTTTCCGAGATAATGTTCTCGACTTCCACACATTTTTCAAGGCTCCCAAAATTTTCGCCCCCTCCCCCACCCTATGATCCACTTCCGCTTCCATGGTTCCATCCGCTGACAGATCCACTCCCAGATATCTAAAACACTTCACTTCCTCCAGTTTTTCTCCATTCAAACTCACCTCCCAATTGACTTGACCCTCAACCCTACTGTACCTAATAACCTTGCTCTTATTCACATTTACTCTTAACTTTCTTCTTCCACACACTTTACCAAACTCCGTCACCAGCTTCTGCAGTTTCTCACATGAATCCGCCACCAGCGCTGTATCATCAGCGAACAACAACTGACTCACTTCCCAAGCTCTCTCATCCCCAACAGACTTCATACTTGCCCCTCTTTCCAAGACTCTTGCATTCACCTCCCTAACAACCCCATCCATAAACAAATTAAACAACCATGGAGACATCACACACCCCTGCCGCAAACCTACATTCACTGAGAACCAATCACTTTCCTCTCTTCCTACACGTACACATGCCTTACATCCTCGATAAAAACTTTTCACTGCTTCTAACAACTTTCCTCCCACACCATATATTCTTAATACCTTCCACAGAGCATCTCTATCAACTCTATCATATGCCTTCTCCAGATCCATAAATGCTTTGGTAAACAGAGAAGAGGTAGTAAAAGCTTTGTGGAAGATGAAAGCCGGCAAGGCAGCAGGTTTGGATGGTATTGCAGTGGAATTTATTAAAAAAGGGGGTGACTGTATTGTTGACTGGTTGGTAAGGTTATTTAATGTATGTATGACTCATGGTGAGGTGCCTGAGGATTGGCGGAATGCGTGCATAGTGCCATTGTACAAAGGCAAAGGGGATAAGAGTGAGTGCTCAAATTACAGAGGTATAAGTTTGTTGAGTATTCCTGGTAAATTATATGGGAGGGTATTGATTGAGAGGGTGAAGGCATGTACAGAGCATCAGATTGGGGAAGAGCAGCGTGGTTTCAGAAGTGGTAGAGGATGTGTGGATCAGGTGTTTGCTTTGAAGAATGTATGTGAGAAATACTTAGAAAAGCAAATGGATTTGTATATATATATATATATATATATATATAAATAAATGTTTATAGTTGTGTTACTGGAGTGATAGTTTTCATACATGGTGCTTTGACAAGAAAATAGTAAAATTGGAAAAAATGTAGCTTAGACACTGAAGCTTATTGATACAGTGGTTAAATTGATGAGAACTACTATTGACGTTTGTGTAAATAAATTATACATTTCCCTTTTCCATAGCCAGAGATTGAACCATTATGTGACATTCATTTTCTCAATTCATTTCAAGCTAGAAGTTTCAGTTTTCTAAATTATTTCTTACATTTTTCATATGTATATATATGTATATGTGTGTGTGTGTGTATATGTGCGTGTGTATGTGTATGTATATATATATATATATATATATATATATATATATATATTATCCCTGGGGATAGGGGTGAAAGAATACTTCCCACGCATTCCTCGCATGTCGTAGAAGGCGACTAGAGGGGACGGGAGCGGGGGGCCAGAAATCCTCCCCTCCTTGTATTTTTTTTAACTTTCTAAAATGGGAAACAGAAGAAGGAGTCACGCGGGGAGTGCTCATCCTCCTCGAAGGCTCAGACTGGGGTGTCTAAATGTGTGTGGATGTATTACAACCAAGATGTGAAAAAAGGAGAGATAGGTAGTATGTTTGAGGAAAGGAACCTGGATGTTTTGGCTCTGAGTGAAACGAAGCTCAAAGGGGAAGAGTGGTTTGGGAATGTCTTGGGAGTAAAGTCAGGGGTTAGTGAGAGGACAAGAGCAAGGGAAGGAGTAGCAGTACTCCTGAAACAGGAGTTGTGGGAGTATGTGATAGAATGTAAGAAAGTAAATTCTCGATTAATATGGGTAAAACTGAAAGTTGATAGAGAGAGATGGGTGATTATTGGTGCATATGCACCTGGGCATGAGAAGAAAGATCATGAGGCAAGTGTTTTGGGAGCAGCTGAATGAGTGTGTTAGTGGTTTTGATGCACGAGACCGGGTTATAGTGATGGGTGATTTGAATGCAAAGGTGAGTAATGTGGCAGTTGAGGGAATAATTGGTATACATGGGGTGTTCAGTGTTGTAAATGGAAATGGTGAAGAGCTTGTAGATTTATGTGCTGAAAAAGGACTGGTGATTGGGAATACCTGGTTTAAAAAGCGAGATATACATAAGTATACGTATGTAAGTAGGAGAGACGGCCAGAGAGCGTTACTGGATTACGTGTTAATTGACAGGCGCGCGAAAGAGAGACTTTTGGATGTTAATGTGCTGAGAGGTGCAACTGGAGGGATGTCTGATCATTATCTTGTGGAGGCTAAGGTGAAGATTTGTATGGGTTTTCAGAAAAGAAGAGTGAATGTTGGGGTGAAGAGGGTGGTGAGAGTAAGTGAGCTTGGGAAGGAGACTTGTGTGAGGAAGTACCAGGAGAGACTGAGTACAGAATGGAAAAAGGTGAGAACAAAGGAGATAAGGGGAGTGGGGGAGGAATGGGATGTATTTAGGGAATCAGTGATGGATTGCGCAAAAGATGCTTGTGGCATGAGAAGAGTGGGAGGTGGGTTGATTAGAAAGGGTAGTGAGTGGTGGGATGAAGAAGTAAGATTATTAGTGAAAGAGAAGAGAGAGGCATTTGGCCAATTTTTGCAGGGAAAAAATGCAATTGAGTGGGAGATGTATAAAAGAAAGACAGGACGTCAAGAGAAAGGTGCAAGAGGTGAAAAAGAGGGCAAATGAGAGTTGGGGTGAGAGAGTATCATTAAATTTTAGGGAGAATAAAAAGATGTTCTGGAAGGAGGTAAATAAAGTGCATAAGACAAGGGAGCAAATGGGAACTTCAGTGAAGGGCGCAAATGGGGAGGTGATAACAAGTAGTGGTGATGTGAGAAGGAGATGGAGTGAGTATTTTGAAGGTTTGTTGAATGTGTTTCATGATAGAGTGGTAGATATAGGGTGTTTTGGTCGAGGTGGTGTGCAAAGTGAGAGGTTTAGGGAAAATGATTTGGTAAACAGAGAGGAGGTAGTAAAAGCTTTACGGTAGATGAAAGCCAGCAAGGCAGCAGGTTTGGATGGTATTGCAGTGGAATTTATTAAAAAAGGGGGTGAATGTATTATTGACTGGTTGGTAAGGTTATTTAATGTATGTATGACTCATGGTGAGGTGCCTGAGGATTGGCGGAATGCGTGCATAGTGCCATTGTATAAAGGCAAAGGGGATAAGAGTGAGTGCTCAAATTACAGAGGTATAAGTTTGTTGAGTATTCCTGGTAAATTATATGGGAGGGTATTGATTGAGAGGGTGAAGGCATGTACAGAGCATCAGATTGGGGAAGAGCAGTGTGGTTTCAGAAGTGGTAGAGGATTTGTGGATCAGGTGTTTGCTTTGAAGAATGTATGTGAGAAATACTTAGAAAAGCAAATGGATTTGTATGTAGCATTTATGGATGTGGAGAAGGCATATGATAGAGTTGATAGAGATGCTCTGTGGAAGGTATTAAGAATAAATGGTGTGGGAGGCAAGTTGTTAGAAGCAGTGAAAAGTTTTTATCAGGGATGTAAGGCATGTGTACGTGTAGGAAGAGAGGAAAGTGATTGGTTCTCAGTGAAAATAGGTTTGCGGCAGGGGTGTGTGATGTCTCCATGCTTGTTTAATTTGTTTATGGATGAGGTTGTTAGGGAGGTGAATGCAAGAGTTTTGGAAAGAGGGGCAAGTATGAAGTCTGTTGGGGATGAGAGAGCTTGGGAAGTGAGTCAGTTGCTGTTCGCTGATGATACAGCGCTGGTGGCTGATTCATGTGAGAAACTGCAGAAGCTGGTGACTGAGTTTGGTAAAGTGTGTGAAAGAAGAAAGTTAAGAGTAAATGTGAATAAGAGCAAGGTTATTAGGTACAGTAGGGTTGAGGGTCAAGTCAATTGGGAGGTAAGTTTGAATGGAGAAAAACTGGAGGAAGTAAAGGGTTTTAGATATCTGGGAGTGGATCTGGCAACGGATGGAACCATGGAAGCGGAAGTGGATCATAGGGTGGGGGAGGGGGTGAAAATCCTGGGAGCCTTGAAGAATGTGTGGAAGACGAGAACATTATCTCGGAGAGCAAAATTGGATATGTTTGAAGGAATAGTGGTTCCAACAATGTTGTATGGTTGCGAGGCATGGGCTATGGATAGAGTTGTGCGCAGGAGGATGGATGTGCTGGAAATGAGATGTTTGAGGACAATGTGTGGTGTGAGGTGGTTTGATCGAGTAAGTAACATAAGGGTAAGAGAGTTGTGTGGAAATAAAAAGAGCGTGGTTGAGAGAGCAGAAGAGGGTGTTTTGAAATGGTTTTGGCACATGGAGAGAAGGAGTGAGGAAAGATTGACCAAGAGGATATATGTGTCGGAGGTGGAGGGAACGAGGAGAAGTGGGAGACCAAATTGGAGGTGGAAAGATGGAGTGAAAAAGATTTTGTGTGATTGGGGCCTGAACATGCAGGAGGGTGAAAGGAGGGCAAGGAATAGAGTGAATTGGATCGATGTGGTATACCGGGGTTGACGTGCTGTCAGTGGATTGAATCAGGGCATGTGAAGCGTCTGGGGTAAACCATGGAAAGCTGTGTAGGTATGTATGTTTGCGTGTGTGGATGTATGTATATACATGTGTATGGGGGTGGGTTGGGCCATTTCTTTCGTCTGTTTCCTTGCGCTACCTCGCAAACGCGGGAGACAGCTGAAAAAAAAAAAAAAAAAATATATATATATATATATATATATATATATATATATATCATATCATAGGGTGGGGGAGGGGGCAAAAATTCTGGGGGCCTTGAAGAATGTGTGGAAGTCGAGAACATTATCTCGGAAAGCAAAAATGGGTATGTTTGAAGGAATAGTGGTTCCAACAATGTTGTATGGTTGCGAGGCGTGGGCTATGGATAGAGTTGTGCGCAGGAGGATGGATGTGCTGGAAATGAGATGTTTGAGGACAATGTGTGGTGTGAGGTGGTTTGATCGAGTGAGTAACGTAAGGGTAAGAGAGATGTGTGGAAATAAAAAGAGCGTGGTTGAGAGAGCAGAAGAGGGTGTTTTGAAGTGGTTTGGGCACATGGAGAGAATGAGTGAGGAAAGATTGACCAAGAGGATATATGTGTCGGAGGTGGAGGGAACGAGGAGAAGAGGGAGACCAAATTGGAGGTGGAAAGATGGAGTGAAAAAGATTTTGTGTGATCGGGGCCTGAACATGCAGGAGGGTGAAAGGAGGGCAAGGAATAGAGTGAATTGGAGCGATGTGGTATACCAGGGTTGACGTGCTGTCACTGGATTGAATCAAGGCATGTGAAGCGTCTGGGGTAAACCATGGAAAGCTGTGTAGGTGTGTATATTTGCGTGTGTGGACGTATGTATATACATGTGTATGGGGGGGGGGTTGGGCCATTTCTTTTGTCTGTTTCCTTGCGCTACCTCGCAAACGCGGGAGACAGCGACAAAGTATAAAAAAAAAAAAAAAAAAAATATATATATATATATATATATATATATATATATATATCCCTGGGATAGGGGATTAAGAATACTTCCCACGTATTCCCTGCGTGTCGTAGAAGGCGACTAAAAGGGGAGGGAGCGGGGGGCTGGAAATCCTCCCCTCTCGTTTTTTTTTTTTTTTAATTTTCCAAAAGAAGGAACAGAGAATTGGGCCAGGTGAGGGTATTCCCTCAAAGGCCCAGTCCTCTGTTCTTAATGCTACCTCGCTAACGCAGGAAATGGCGAATAGTTTAAAAGAAAAGAAAAAAAAATATATATATATATATATATATATATATATATATATATATATATATATATATGTATATATATATATATATATATATATATATATATATATATATATATATATATATATATATATATATATATATATATATATATATATATTATTTTTCATTTTTTATTTTATTTTGCTTTGTCGCTGTCTCCCGAATTTGGGAGGTAGTGCAAGGAAACAGATAAAAGAAATGGCCCAACCCACCCCCATACACATGTATATACATACACATCCTCACATGGAAATATACATACCCATACATCCCAATGTACACACATATATACACACACAGACATATATATATATATACACATGCACACAATTCACAATGTCTGCCTCCACTCATTCCCATCGCCACCTCGCCGCACATGGAATAACATCCCCCTCCCCCCTCGTGTGCGAGGTAGCGCTAGGAAAAGACAATAAAGGTCCCATCCGTTCACACTCAGTCTCTAGCTGTCATGCAATAATGCCCGAAACCACAGCTCCCCCTTCACATCCAGGCCCCACAGAACTTTCCACGGCCCACCCCAGATGCCTCACATGCCCTGATTCAATCCATCGACAGTACGTCGACCCCGGTATACCACATCGTACCAATTCACTCTATTCCTTGCCCGCCTTTCACCCTCTTGCATGTTCAGGCCCCGATCATTCAAAATCTTTTTCACTCCATCTTTCCACCTCCAATTTGGTCTCCCACTTCTCTTCGTTCCCTCCACCTCCGACACATATATCCTCTTGGTCAATCTTTCCTCACTCATTTTCTCCATGTGCACTCATTCTCTCCATGTGCCTAAACCATTTCAAAACACACTCTTCTGCTCTCTCAACCACGCTCTTCTTATTTCTACACATCTCTCTTACCCTTACATTACTTACTCGATCAAACCTCCTCACACCACATATTGTCCTCAAACATCTCATTTCTAGCACATCCACCCTCCTGTGCACTACTCTATCCATAGCCCATGCCTCGCATCCATACAACATTGTTGGAAACACTATTCCTTCAAACATACCCATTTTTGCTTTCCGAGATAATGTTCTCGACTTCCACACATTCTTCAAGGCTCCCAGGATTTTCGCCCCCTCCCCCACCTTATGATTCACTTCCACTTCCATGGTTCCATCTGCTGCCAGATCCACTCCCAGATATCTAAAACACTACTTCCTCCAGTTTTTCTCCATTCAAACTTACCTCCCAATTGACTTGACCCTCAACCCTACTGTACCTAATAACCTTGCTCTTATTCACATTTACTCTTAACTTTCTTCTTTCACACACTTTACCAAACTCAGTCACCAGCTTCTGCAGTTTCTCACATGAATCAGCCACCAGTGCTGTATCATCAGCGAACAACAACTGACTCACTTCCCAAGCTCTCTCATCCACAACAGACTTCATACTTGCCCCTCTTTCCAAAACTCTTGCATTCACCTCCCTAACAACCCCATCCATAAACAAATTAACAACCATGGAGACATCACACACCCCTGCCGCAAACCTACATTCAATGAGAACCAATCACTTTCCTCTCTTCCTACACGTACGCATGACTTACATCCTCGATAAAAACTTTTCACTGCTTCTAACAACTTGCCTCCCACACCATATATTCTTAGTACCTTCCACAGAGCATCTCTATCAACTCTATCATATGCCTTCTCCAGATCCATAAATGCTACATACAAATCCATTTGCTTTTCTAAGTATTTCTCACATACATTCTTCAAAGCAAACACCTGATCCACACATCCTCTACCATTCTGAAACCACACTGCTCTTCCCCAATCTGATGCTCTGTACATGCCTTCACCCTCTCAATCAATACCCTCCCATGTAATTTACCAGGAATACTCAACAAACTTATACCTCTGTAATTTGAGCACTCACTCTTATCCCCTTTGCCTTTATACGATGGCACTATGCACGCATTCCGCCAATCTTCAGGCACCTCACCATGAATTATACATACATTAAATAACCTTACCAACCACTCAACAATACAGTCACCCCCTTTTTTTTAATAAATTCCACTGCAATACCATCGAAACCTGCTGCCTTGCCAGCTTTCATCTTCCACAAAGCTTTTACTACCTCTTCTCTGTTTACCAAATCATTTTCCCTAACCCTCTCACTTTGCACACCACCTCGACCAAAACACCGTATATCTGCCACTCTATCATCAAATACATTCAACAAACCTTCAAAATACTCACTCCATCTCCTTCTCACCTCACCGTTACTTGTTATCACCTCCCCATTAGCCCTTTCACTGAAGTTCCCATTGGCTCCCTTGTCTTATGCACTTTATTTACCTCCTTCCAGAACATCTTTTTATTCTCCCTAAAATTTAATGATACTCTCTCACCCCAACTCTCATTTGCCCTCTTTTTCACCTCTTGCACCTTTCTCTTGACCTCTTGTCTCTTTCTTTTATACATCTCCCACTCATTTGTATTTTTTCCTTGCAAAAATCATCCAAATGCCTCTCTCTTCTCTTTCACTAATAATCTTACTTCTTCATCCCACCACTCACTACCCTTTCTAATCAACCCACCTCCCACGCTTCTCATGCCACAAGCATCTTTTACGCAAGCCATCACTGCTTCCCTAAATACATCCCATTCCTCCCCCACTCCCCTTACCTCCTTTGTTCTCATCTTTTTCCATTCTGTACTCAGTCTCTCCTGGTACTTCCTCACACAAGTCTCCTTCCCAAGCTCACTTACTCTCACCACCCTCTTCCCTCCAACATTCTCTCTCTCTCTCTCTCTCTCTCTCTCTCTCTCTCTCTATATATATATATATATATATATATATATATATATATATATATACATATATATATATATATATATATATATATATATATATATATATATATATATATATGGAGAAAAACTGGAGGAAGTGAAGTGTTTTAGATATCTGGATGGGGATTTGGCAGCGGATGGAACGATGGAAGCGGAAGTGAATCATAGGGTGGGGGATGGGGCGAAAGTTCTGGGAGCGTTGAAGAATGTATGGAAGTCGAGAACATTATCTCGGAAAGCAAAAATGGGTATGTTTGAAGGAATAGTGGTTCCAACAACGTTATATGGTTGCAAGGCGTGGGGTATGGATAGAGTTGTGTGTAGGAGGGTGGATGTGCTGGAAATGAGATGTTTGAGGACAATATGTGGTGTGAGGTGGTTTGATCGATTAAGTAATAATAGGGTAAGAGAGATGTGTGGTAATAAAAAGAGTGTGGTTGAGAGAGCAGAAGAGGGTATTTTGAAATGCTTTGGTCACATGGAGAGAATGAGTGAGGAAAGATTGACCAAGAGAATATGTGTGTCAGAGGTAGAGGGAATGAGGAAAAGTGGGAGACCAAATTGGAGGTGGAAAGATGGAGTGAAAAAGATTTTGAGTGATCGAGTCCTGAACATCCAAGAGGGTGATAGGCGTGCAAGAAATAGAGTGAATTGGAACGACGTGGTATATCAGGGTCGACGTGATGTCAATGGATTGAACCAGGGCATGTGAAGCGTCTGGGGTAAACCATGGAAAGTTTTGTGGGGCCTGGATGTGGAAAGGGAGCTGTGGTTTCGGTGCATTATACATGATAGCTAGAGACTGAGTGTGAATGAATGCGGCCTTCGCTGTCTTTTCCTTGCACTACCTCGCACACAAGCGGAGGAGGGGTTTTTCATTTCATGTGTGGCGGGATGATGACAAGAATGAATAAGGACAGACGGTATGAATTATGTACATGGGTATATATGTATATGTCTGTGTGTGTATATATATCTATACACATACACATACATATGGCTGCTGTATGTGTGCATGTAAACCACAGTACCGCACACTTCCCTACTACTCTGTCAATATGATATCTAATGGTAGTTCAGTATAAAACTGCTTTGCTATGATGCCAGCGGTGGCAGATAAATTTATATTCTCAATGAAGTGTAAAAAAGGGCTCTGGGACCATTCCCTCGCTACTTAAGAATCACATATTTCTTTATATATGAATATTGATTCATTATGTAAAACCACAAACATGAAACACATAGCTCTGAAAGTTTTAAACTGCTACAAGAACTTTCACAATATTACTAACAAATGATTTATTTATGTCTGACCTTGGAATAGTTGGGGCTGTTGGTCTGAACAAGAGGGTTTAGATTGCAGGCTCTGCTGACTTATCTGAGGAGGGATTGGCAGTGTCTACAAATCATGATGCCTCCTGGTCAAGCACCTGTATGCTCAAGTATAATCCTTCTCCATCATTTGCTGCAACTTCTTAATGCACTTCATTTTGAATTAAGCAAGCAAGGGTTCAGGCCAGCATTCATCAAACTGAAAATTAAACCGATTATATTTGCCCTTGTCAACTACATAGTTGCACAACAAGCTGTATGTCATATCAATTCTCGTAAATTTAAGCTTGAGAAATAATTGTGGACCTTGTGTAGGTACAAGTTATGTGCCTTGAGGAAAGCATCATGTGTTGTGCTGCAAGTCTTAATAGCTATATCCATCAATGTGGCTGTCGCACCATAGTACCACAATGAAATAAACACAAGCCAAGTATTACCAGAAAACATACAGAAAATTATTCATGGAATAGTTATACCTAAAGAAATATTTCATACAGATGCAAGGAAATACAAAATGGCTCAATTCAATTCTTGAAACCAAAATGGAAGAAAAGCTTGGGAATTGTTTTCCATCTTGTACAACAATCTTAGGTCATCTTGGGGCTAATCATCCAGGACACTCCTTCCAAATTACAATCTGGAAACACCATGCAAATAAATAACCTCAACTGTCAAATTTAGATAGGCTAAACACTCATTCCAAATATCAAGGTCAAACCCATTACGAAATAGAACAACTTTTCAGCTTGACTTTTATTGCAGACATTATCTGAAGAAGTAATGTGTGTGTGTGTAACTTTACAGAGATGCACACGTGTCTTGTTTCTCTGAAAAAACATATAAAAAGATCTTATCAGGAACGTATGGAAGGCTGGAGGGCCCCAGGAACCAGCCATAGTTTAGGGGTTTATGATATCCAATTGTGGCTAGTTGTCAGCCAGTCTATGTGGTGGTGATAATCTATGGCCAGGACCATAAAACATCAAGACGCCATTGGTAAATACTACCTCGACTTTACTGGAAATATCACATAATGTTGACCTCACACTTTATGAACCTCTCCATTAACTACCATTTCTCAAGGAAACAATATCTGAAAGACAAGTTTTACTCAACAAACAAAACAAATATTTAAAACAACTGACACACAGATGAATGTATAATAATAATAATAAAGGCAGTAATTTTCAGTATGTGTCGTCGACCCAGTAATGGCTGACCTGTACCATATTTCGCTCTTCCGCTTCAGCTACACATCTTGACCTATAACAAATCTAAATCATTATTATATTATAATTTTATTTAATATTACACTATTCTTATGTTAATATTTCGTCTAACAAACACATACCCAAACTGTAGAAGTATCAGAAGAGCAATTTCCGGGGTGAACAAGCGGGAAGGTATGATCATATGATCTTGCCATACACCATCATGATACATGGCCAATTCCCTCACCTTTCTGCTACATCACATGACCTACTTCATCATCATCACACCACCAAACTGCTACAAACTACACCACATCACCTACTTCATCATCACACCACAACACAACAAAATACTTTTGGGTAGGATAAATACCCCCCCAAATTTTTTATATAATTGAGGCCCGGGTAGCTCAGTCGGGAGAGCGCTCGACTGAAGATCGAGAGGTCCCTGGTTCAATCCCTGGTCCGGGCAAACTTTTTTTTTTAGTTTTTTCATGTTTTTATATCTGTACAACATTTAGCCTATTTATCCATTATAATTTACATATTAACAAACCATTGTGGTTTGTGACATTATCTGAAATCGTTATTATACTGTGCTCTCATTTCCTTCTTGTGTTTACTTTAGTTAACCCAAAAAACATACATTTGAAGGCCTTCTTATATCGTGAAATTTGTCATATAGAAACATTTATTTATACATGAAATATGTTAATACTGTTCCGTACTATTGTAATGTACAAGATGATAATATTTGTAAGTGAATAATTAGTTGTAATGGAGCGTTATTGTAGGAAAGTTTCGAGATGTGTTGACCAACAAATGTACACAATGCTACGGCTGTTGCCATCCAGAGAGAACGGATGCCCATCGGTTGGTCGAGATACTTCCAAACTTTCCTACAATAACGCTCCATTACAACTAATTATTCACATACAAATATTATCGTCTTGTACATTACAAAATTACGAAACAGAATTAACATATTTCATGTAGAAATAAATGTTTCTACATCACAAAATTCGACATATAAGAACGTATTCAAATGTATGTTTTTTGGGCAAACTCAACTAAATACATGAACAAACTATGAGCACAATATTTATATATATCATACAAACCTCCAAGTCACGATCGAACCCGGGACCCATGTGCAACAGGCGGGAGCGTTACCGCTAGGATATGATGGCCCCTAATAGGGAAATGACTATTGGAATACTATGTACTCGAATACCCTTCATCTCACCTTGGTGATCAACTGGATCTACACCGGTTATTTCCCATCAGGCTCATATATATATATATATATATATATATATATATATATATATATATATATATATATATATATATATATATATATAATCCCCTCCAGCACTTTCTAAGACCAGGAGCAGACGGAAGAGCCAAACTAGAAAATGTCGGGATTTTCTAGCAATTCAAATAGAAGATTTTTTTTGTATTATATTACCGCCTGGTTAGCTCAGTGGCAGAGCGTGAGCCTCAAAAGCTCAAGGTCGTGAGTTCGATTCTCACACCAGGCAAACTTTTTTTTTTAGTTTTTTCATGTTTTTATATCTGTACAACATTTAGCCTATTTATCCATTATAATTTACATATTAACAAACCATTGTGGTTTGTGACATTATCTGAAATCGTTATTATACTGTGCTCTCATTTCCTTCTTGTGTTTACTTTAGTTAACCCAAAAAACATACATTTGAAGGCCTTCTTATATCGTGAAATTTGTCATATAGAAACATTTATTTATACATGAAATATGTTAATACTGTTCCGTACTATTGTAATGTACAAGATGATAATATTTGTAAGTGAATAATTAGTTGTAATGGAGCGTTATTGTAGGAAAGTTTCGAGATGTGATGACCAACAAATGTACACAATGCTACGGCTGTTGCCATCCAGAGAGAACGGATGCCCATCGGTTGGTCGAGATACTTCCAAACTTTCCTACAATAACGCTCCATTACAACTAATTATTCACATACAAATATTATCGTCTTGTACATTACAAAATTACGAAACAGAATTAACATATTTCATGTAGAAATAAATGTTTCTACATCACAAAATTCGACATATAAGAACGTATTCAAATGTATGTTTTTTGGGCAAACTCAACTAAATACATGAACAAACTATGAGCACAATATTTATATATATCATACAAACCTCCAACAGTCACGATCGAACCCGGGACCCATGTGCAACAGGCGGGAGCGTTACCGCTAGGATATGATGGCCCCTAATAGGGAAATGACTATTGGAATATTATGTACTCGAATACCCTTCATCTCACCTTGGTGATCAACTGGATCTACACCGGTTATTTCCCATCAGGCTCATATATATATATATATATATATATATATATATATATATATATATATATATATATATATATATATATATATATAAATCCATCCAGCACTTTCTAAGACCAGGAGCAGACGGAAGAGCCAAACAAGAAAATGTCGGGATTTTCTAGCAATTCAAATAGAAGATTTTTTTTGTATTATATTACCGCCTGGTTAGCTCAGTGGCAGAGCGTGAGCCTCAAAAGCTCAAGGTCGTGAGTTCGATTCTCACACCAGGCAAACTTTTTTTTTTAGTTTTTTCATGTTTTTATATCTGTACAACATTTAGCCTATTTATCCATT